>NC_056729.1:867451660-867626660 GCF_019279795.1 Protopterus annectens
GCTACTGGAGAGGTGCTGTGTGGTGTTTGTGACATTTCTATCTAGTATATATTTTTGTGCACAGTACTTTGCTTATCAAATGTTCCATTATTTGTTTCCATTTTCATTACAAATTATGCATACACAACAGATATTGTTGTCAGTGTTTGAGAAACATGTGCACATTAGCTGGATTGCACATTTGACTGTTTTACAACTACATACTGCAATTTAGATTCATGAGTACACAGTGTAGGTTTTAAGTCTGCACCTGTTAGCTTTATACATTTTTCAGTACATTCACAGCTACATACAGGTGAAATTGAAAGGTTAACACAGAACAATGTGGCAGACACACAAGTACAACACACTCTGATGGAAATATGTACTGTTGCTTTTTTTCAGTTGTTTGACATGCCCATTCTAAAGTATGCAGACAGGCAGTGCTAAATCGGTTCACCTCAGTTAATGTATTTTGCATGACAGACACATTCTATTTTTCAGGTAAAAGTGAGATGAAACACACCAGTGTTTGGGATCACCTTTATTATTTATTCTCTGTGTACAATGCAGACATCCACAATTACTATTTCTGCATGATCTGCACAGAGGAATGCTTTTCATTTCTACGTATTACGGTTGCCCTGACATGGCACTTTCTTGGCAAGGTTCACTCAGACACACTCATACATATTCTACTATTCCTCTCCTGCATATTGTACCTTGTTTGCTACTGACATCTATATTACATAGCAGCTGGAAATACTCCATTCCAATGCTGGCAGCCTGACACAGGCGTCCATTCCTGACTTTTACAGCACAATTATATATACAGACAGTACTACCATTACTATATTTTTGATTTATTACTGCTAATATTAGGAGGTATTCTGTACTTACCATAATGCTGATACTGCCGGTCAAGTCACTGGGCATGACCCTGAACATACTGGAACCTCTCCGCAGCAGCTATATGGGAAGAGATGACACATTAATCACACCTACACAGTCAGAAGTTTAACTTTTTCCATACTTAGTTAGAGATACATAAGGCTGCATACTTACAGACACGTGGGACATCCTGCACTTGGGCTTCTTGGATCCACTGGCCCAAGAGTGCACCCCTCCTCCTATTCAGGTCATTGTGGTGGTGACGTAACCTGCTCACCCATCTGAGGTATGCCAGTAGCACTGGTGAGATCATGTGCAAGCTGGTCCCAGGCCTATACTTTGTACTGGGAGCTCTGGTAATGGCCTTGCAGCAGCCTGGCATCATGTTTTTTTACTAGGAACCCAACCATGACCCTGGACTCCTGGATGCCCCAACGTTGCGCTCGGAAGCTAACACATTCACCCACACCTGACATTTTGGTCCTGCTGTGAGCAACCCCAGATGGTTGTGGTTGTATTCCCATCTGTGTGGTTTAAATAGAGCAGTTTTCCCTCACTTTGTCTTGATTGGCCAGTTTTAAAATGCTGAACTATGCTTAGCTCTGCACAAATCCACATAGCAATACTTAAACCAGATAAGCACAGCTGAAAGCAGGTAAGCAATGCTTACATTAGCAAAGCATTGCTTAAATCTATTTTTTTCAGTAAGTTTATAAATTATTTTTTACATATTCCCATCCCTACTATGCTATGCATGAGCTATATTATTAACATCTATCATTCAAATTCCTTAAAAGTTTATTAAATAAATTGGCAGAAGGGGATTTGAACCGAGCATGTTCGACATGCAAAACCATGGCAGTACCACTAAGCTACAGCAGCTTAATGATGGCATTATCACAGTAGCACTTGTCTATCATTTTCAGGATTTCAGCCAGACCAAGCATAGCGGCCCGCCGTGCAAACAAGCTGCTCACTGCATAAATCTCTGTTTTATTTAATGAAAAAAATACATGTTTTGTATTTTTATTACTTTACTCTTGCCCTACTGCTTCCAAGCATGTAGGTAAAGAGTGAATACATTTGGAGGTGTGCACTTGAAGGCTGCTGCCTTCTAGGGGTGTTTGTGTTTTTTTCTTTTTATTTCAGTGTCCGCAGACACTGAAATGTTAGCTACGTACATTTCAGTGTCTGCAGACACTGGTTTAGCACATAGTATTAGAGACAGGTTCTAATATTATGTACATTGACACTCGTCTGTGTCACAAAGTGCCGTATGGCACTTTCTGAGTGAAGGGGGTATGTTACATGTGTAGGTACTGTGAAACATGCCCTCTGCACTCATTCTTGCTTCGTGTCCATTTAGATTAAACAGCAGCGAGCTTTCATGCATATGTAAGGTGTGCTGCTATTCTAAATGGACATGAACCACTCCATGCAAGAATAGTATTATTCTTGCATGGAGCTTAGTGAACCCCAGGGAATGTCACTGGAGGCAAAGCTCTCACATAAAAGTACTCCTAATGTCAATAAGTTTGTCAGTAGTACACACACTGCACTCATTACACACAATTCAAAGCAGACATATAGACCCACATATGCTAAGGCACGTAAATGTAATCTTCCTCTATCCTAAACACCTCCTAGTTGAAGTACACATAGCAAATACCCTCAGCAGCCCTAAATGCTGGCTTTCAAGACAACACACACATCAACACATACAGTCACATCTCATGGAGCTTCTACTTTTAAGCCCATAATGCACGACACCACAATATCTAACATTCTGGTCATTGGAGACACCATCGTAAGACACACAATGTCCCTCTCACCAGGCTGAGTAAAAAGAAAGTCATAGTCAGTTGCTTATTAGGGGTAAGGATCTGCCACATTACGCATGGACTCTGGTCATTGGAACACAAGTACCAGTATGACTCAATCATAGTCCAAGTGTAAATGACCTGAGATGTACCTCCCTAGACAATATGAAGAGAGACATCATAGAGCTCTTAGAATATGTGTCCCAAGTTGGTATGATCCTAGCATTGAGCAGCATTTTACCTTCTTCAAGGATGTTGGCACAATATGAACAAAAGATGAATGACTTTAAAAATTGGCTTAGTTTCTGGTGTCATTTTAAGGCGGATGCAATATTTGTCAGCATGGAAGGAGATGGCTAACAGATCACATTGCTTTGCCAGGGATTGTCTGTACCGCTTCCCTCTAGGCTTTCAAATATAGTGTCGTCCCCCATAGTGCCTTTTTTAGACAATGCCAAACTGAAAGTACTTCTGACATGGCAAATCAAAATCAAGCAAATCTAAAGGTATTACTGTGCAATGCTAGGAATCTAAACAAAGACTCCACTCCCTAGAAGCTCTCTTCAACTTAAAGAATGCTGATATCTGTACAGTTATTGAGACGTGGTTTAAAACCACAGAGAGCACACTGACAGTTCAAGGTTATAATGCCTTCCACACATTTAGACCAGCTACTACACAGACAGGGACTAAAGGTCAAGATATCTTAATTTATGTAAAAAATAAATGCACCTTAAGCCTGGTCAATGCACTCAAGCTACTCCATGTTCAAATCACCATAGGCAATAGCCAATACCACTTCCTTGGAAGCTATAGGGCACCCTCTATGACACAGGAAACCCATATTACGTATTTAAATGTATTGGAAAGACTCACCATCCAACCCAATACCATATTCATGTTTGACTTTAATTACCCTACTATTAACTGGAAATCCTATATGTCACCAAACAAATAGGCACAGAGATTCCTGGATTTTGTAAACACAAACTTCCTGGACAAGACTGTCAATACATCAGCCTGGGATGCAACCATATTGGATCTGGTCTTCACTAATATGGGAGAGTGTTGAACAGCCCCTAGTGTAATGTCTTCCATGGTAAGGTCAGACCACAAAATGGTCTCCTTTGATTTAAAATAAAACCTGGACCCCCAGATAACCCTGGAAAATTCAGGAACTACACTAAGGCTAATGTCCTGCTATTAAGTGATGACCTGGCAAAATTTCAAGCCCCCATAAACTCTGGCAACACTGCTGTCTATGCAGTACTGTTCACAGAACCCCTATATAAGCATGTTAGTTGCTTCTATGCAGCTATTAACATGCTTATATAGGGGTTCTGTGAACAGTACTGCTGTCTATGCAGTACTGTTCACAGAACCCCTATATAAGCATGTTAATAGCTGCATAGAGGCAACTGTATCCATCAGGAAGAAGTACAGAACTACCTCAACAAACAAGCCACCCTGGTGGAATCACAAAATCAGTAGGCTTTATAACAGAAGGAAGACTATCATGGCAAAAATTAGGAGGTGCATCACCCAGCAAATTAAAAGCACTCTCAACAAACTAAACAAACTAAGAGGACAAATAAAGTCTACCAAAGCCAGATTTCAGATAAATGTGGCCTCCCAGGCCAAAGACAACACAGAGAATTCTTTAGCTATGTCCACAACCTCAAGGACACTACACAATTGTTTGCAGAGCTCATTGTAAATGGAGCTGCCTATACTGAGCCAGAGGATATAGCAAACCTATTGACCAGCAAATTCAGCTCCAATTTTACCCTTCCACCCCCCTCAACCTTCCCTTAGGAAAGACCTTTAAATATAAATCTCCTGCTATAACTAGGGACCAAGCCCTTAATGCTCTCTAAGGCCAAGAACACTGCATCAATGGGCCAGACAATATCCCAGGATGTCTTATAAATAGCATGAAACATGACGTATCAGGCCCTCTGGAATTGCTATTTAACTGTAGCTTCCAAATGGCTTCATGCCTCATGAATGGAGAACAACAACAATCATCCTTCTGCACAAAGGTGGGCTATCCACAGACCCTGTAAACTACAGATCCATAAGTCTTACTAGTCTTATATGCAAACATACCATGGAAATGGTTAATAATCATATAGTAAACCTCCAGACACTGGACCAAACCAGTTTGGTTTCATCATGAGCAGGTCATGCCTACTCAATCTGATGGACTTCTTTGAAAAGGACACCAAAGCAATGGATGAGGGCAAAATGATTCACACTATGTACCTTGACCTGGCCAAAGCATTTGATACAATACTCCACTTGGGCAATGCTGACAAATTCAAAAGGTTGGGTAGAAACTCGTATGTCACCCAGTGGATAACCAACTGGCTCCCAGGAAGTTAGAATTGGGAGTCCACCTCTAAAAAGAGGCCAGTCACAAGTGGACTCCCTCAGGCATTGGTCCATGGACTGTCCCTTTTTGGCATTTATGTTTCTCAAGTCAAGGCCAAAGTCAATGGTCTCTGGCTGACTAAATTTGCAGATGATTGCAAATTAAGAGCTGTCATTGAATCTCACACTGACACTAATGTTCTCCAGGAAGGGCTGATATAGACAAACAACTGGTGTCAGAGCCATGGACTAAAACTAAATTCCAAGAAATGCATATCAGTATCCTTCCGGAAGTCATCCACCCAGTAGTCAGGAACTTATGGATATGCATAGACAGTAACCTAACCTTTGACCATCACATGTCTACAGTAGTGAGAAAATCATTCGATGTTGCGCAAATTATAAACAAAGGGATGGCATCTAGGTCCAAGGAAGTCATTGTTGCACCGTATTCAGAATTCATCAGACCTATCACTGAATATAATTTACCCTTTATATATAAATAATACCCTTTGGTATATACCCAACCAGGAATATCCGACAAATGGAATGTCTACAGAGGTTCCACACTAAATGAATACAGTGCATAAGTAACATGTCCTATGCAGACCTCCTCAAGGCCCTATCACTGTATTCTGATTCCTACAAGCTGTTTCGAGTATATCTACACCTGGCATATAAGGCATTGTCAGACCCTACTCTGATGTACCTCCTGCATATCTGCAAAAGAAATAGCACCAGAATGACCCATTCAAAAGACTTAAACATTGCCTGTGATATACATAAGACCTGCTGGAGAGACTGCTATGTGTCCCAGAGACTACCCTGTCTCTGGAACAGGCTCCTCATCCATGTGAAGCAGAGTTCCTCCATAACTCAATTCAAGGGTAACTTGGACAATTGGATAGAGAACATGAAATTCAACCCTGGCTTGGCACCTGTGTCTCTAATGGACACTGGCAACCTGTAAATGGTTCATCTTCCAGGCCCCTGCTTGTAAATGTTTCATATCCCAAGCCTCTGTTTACACTTATTAAGGGTACCAGAACTTGTCAGAGATTTGGGATGCATGGCTAGGCTTAAACAGGCCCTTGTAGTCGATAGCCTAGTGAACAGCTATGAACCTATGAACTATGTGACAACTGCTGTTAGAACATCCTTTTACATTGCCAGGCAAATGACAAATGCATGTCTTCTAAATCCTGGGAAATTATAATTGCCCTTTATTACTCTCTTTTTATACAAATAATAGGACATAATGCTCTCTTTGATTATTTGGCTAAATATATTGCCCAGCTTGAGAGACTGCAGTATTTCCTTACCAGAAATCAGTGGCACATCCTTATTGAGTTACCCTGACCATCTCAAACACTCTTACTGTTTTCCATTTCCTACACACTATTGAGAGGAGCTGCCTGCTTTGCCTACGCAGCATCAAAAGATCTGGTTTTAAGTAGCCCCCAACACATCCACAAAACTAATACCAGTGTTATAGCCTTGTAGCCTAGCAGCCTGAACTCAGTATATTGTGCATAGGTAGGGCTTTTAGCTGTAGACGTACTATATACATTCCATTTTGTTATTTGCCAATTCACATTTGACAATACTTTTTATTTCTTAACTTAATATTTCAAATGTTTGAAAACATCAGTTTTGAATAAAATAGACACTAATCTTTTAACAACAACATAAGCGTGTTTATGATTTTAATGTAATCTTTACTGGGCCCTTGAGAAAAAAACAAAAATATACAAATTTGATCTGAAGATAATTGAATGAACTTACTGGTTGTTTCACACTAGTGACAAATGCTGCAATTCGTATGTAGTTAAATGGTAACAATAAATTATACAGAGCTTTGCCTTTCCTTCATTTGTAGAATAATACCTAACAGCCTTATCTAATTTCTTATACATACTTTCCTGAATTTTATAGTATATTTGCTTCAGCTGTGGGGAGGCTAAATAAATTGGGAAGAGGGAGGTAGAGCTAAGCATGTATCAAGGCAGCTACAAAACTAATGATTGCTCCAGACAATTACAATACTATTATCTGAGCACTCAGGAACATACATAAAGTGAATAAATGTTATCATTCATCTCAGTGAGTGTTTCGGTTAATTAGTTTCTACAACCATATGTTTTGCTGTGTGCACTACCCATTTGTGCTATCAGCATTGACACTACTTTTCTGCTTTCATGTTATTCTTTATCTTGGAGAGATGCCACTGCCCTTCTCCTTCAGTCATTACATCTGTTGTTCTTTGGAGCCTATCACAGTGATTTCTGGGCAGGATCCTTGCTCTCCAGGCAGAATTTCAAAGGCTGAACAATGCTTTGGCAAATGTGGAGTGGAGTGGCTGAGAAAGGGTATTCATTCTGCATTCACTGATACTGGTAACCAACTCCTGTCCCACCTTATGTGCTGGTACATTTTATAGGCTGTGTGCATGCAGAGCTGGATCAAGGTCAAATGGGCCCCTGGGTAGGGTAATAAACTGGGCTCCCCCATACCTCACCACATAGCCATTCCAGTGTTCCATTACTTGGCTATTTCTCCCCAATTAACATAAACACTGTTCAAAACTCACAGTGTGCTTACTGTTTCCTGCTTTACTTCTACAATGATTACAGATATCTGGATTTAATTTAAAACTTTTATTTCAAATTTTATAGCACAAACACTGATAGATAATTTGTTAAATAAAGCAATACAGTCTCACAATGAAAACAGAGTTAACATTAAAAACTTATTTGCCTTTGAAACTCACATTCACTGAAATGGCATTGAAACCCACATTCAAAGAAAATGCATCTACCAGTGCCAAATTAAGTTTACGTTTGGGCTGTTTTCAAATCATAGGCCCCTTGCACACATTTTTAGGACCATGCAAGCATGAAAGAGTTCTTTGATCCACCTTCCTGGTTGTATAATACAGTACCGCTTGTTAGAACATGTTTTAAATTTATAGTTTTGAACATTTTTCCAGTAAGCAATGACACAAAACATATAATCCTATAAGGACAAAACTGCCCAATTCAGAACATTTCAACCATACAAGGCTACTCAAATTTCTGTCATTACAATCCAGCAATATCTGTCAATATGCACGATTTCTGCAAAAGTAATTAATCTGAATAATTCCACATTAGAGAGATTTGTAACTAATGAAGAGGTTGCTGCTAGCAAACAACTTTATATTTCAGTGTTTCATCTACAATTCTTTGCCTGCTGCCCTTGAAGAATAAATTGCCTATGTTACACTAAAAAATGGCAAGCCGGTAATATTGCAATAGGGAATGGATGGCAAACTGAAAACAGGTTCATAGTTACTAGGCATCTCATCCAGAGGAGGATATACTCAGGACCCCCCCCCCCCAAAAGCCAACACAGTATCAACAATCCATCTACATGCTGTGGGAGTAGAACCCACAGCATTCTGCATCAAAAAGCAAGTAAGTTGACGAAATAAGTTTTGTATTAACATGGATTTTCTTAAAGATATGAAGTCTGAAAAATCAAATGTCTACCATTATTTTCTGACTTCATTTCTCAGTGATTTGACAGAAACCTACAATTTTAGACCAAAAATATGAGATGAAAATCTAGACAGTTGAGAGCTATGTACCCTCCCTCTTACACACACACACACACACACACACACACACACACACACACACCACACACACACACACACACACACACACACACACACACACACACGCACACACACACACACACACACACACACACACACACACACACACACACACACACACACACACACACACACACACACACACACACTATGACAAACTGATTAATTCACTACTCTCCACCATGCTGAGTGAATTACCTTACTATGTCCTCGTTCAGTCTAACGCCCATTTTACTCATCTGGTCTGACAAACTAAAAGTTGGGACAGGGAATTGATGCTGCAGGCAACCTGGTTGGCACTAAACTTTTTTTTTTTTTAACACTCTTCAGGAGGGATCTCAACTCGCAACCAGTGAGGACTCCAATCAGGATTCATGGCAGCAGCAAAATAAATAAAGTGTGGTTTAACAGACTGTTAATTCTTCTACTGCACTTGTGACATGTTGCTAAGCTGAAACTATTAAGTCGGTCGGGTCAGGGGGAGGTAGAGCAATGCACCACGTTAGTGGTGCCTAGTCTGATGCCTAGGGAAGAAAAAAAAACATCTCTACTAGAAATATGCACCCACACTCCTAACAGAGTGGAAGAAGCCAAGCCAAAGAACCAGTGCCTATGAAAATGTCGCATCTCTGCACACATTGAACTATGTGCAGTGCACGCTATGGTTCAGAATCATCAGATCATAATATAAATTGCAATAAATAAATAAATAAATAAATGTTGCCAAAATAAAATATCTTTTTTAAATTCTTCCCATTTTTGGGACCTCTTGGCTTCATGGGTCTGTAGGCGACTGCCTATGTCACCTACTGCTGGAGCCGGCTGTGGTGCCATGAGGCAGAATCTAGAAGAACTCCCGCCCCCCCATACACACACACAATAATCCATGTCCCTCCTCTACACCTATCCTGGCCTCAGTTCTTTAACTCTGATTTCCTTCAGAACTACAGGAATCAACTGCCTTTGCCAACAAATCACCAATCTGTCCCCCAAAGAGGAACAAACAGGTAAAACCTTATCATTCTTCTATTCTACACCAGCTGCTACATCCCACTAACTGCACTTAGATTACTTGAGCTGTAGTAAGGCTTTATCACTCTTCACTTTTGGAGCTAGCTTATGCAAACTATAATCTGTGGTTCAGGTTCATGGGCCAAAAGAAACAATGGCAACTAAATGGTAAGGTAGGTAAACTGCATTACACGGGTCACCATCAGTAGGATCCATAAATGTATACTAAAGCTACACATTCCATGGCATTGCACACATCAGAAAATCAAGATACTCCACTGATTGTTAGAAATTACCCTGCATACCTGGAAGAGCCCATGTATGATGTAGGCATGCAAATGAAGATCCTCACCATGTTCCATGATTCACAAATGTGTGAATTAGGGAAAACAGTGTTAATGTGTTGATGGGATTTACAGGGCTGCACTTGTGAATGAAAAACAATACCGACTTAACCCATGTCCCAGAAACACTGAGCTCAGCATATTGTTGCGGAAATTATAATGAAAGCCTTGACATGTGTATGTATAGCTACTGTGGATGTCCAATCCCTATACACCAGTAAACCCCATGAGGGGGGATTGAAGTTGTTTTCTTTTGGTCGTCTCAGGTTGAGATACATACTCAGTTGATGAAAAATATTGTTTTAACTTTACCTGAAAAGGTTTCAAATATGAATGCTTTTTCTGTTATTTTTAAATTATCAGGAACTGTTATTGGAGTAAATGTTGCCCTTATTTATGCTGATCTTTTTATGGGCTATGTCGAGTATCAGATGATATACAACCAATTTAATAATAAACAGTATAAGAACCTTTGTATGTGGAGATGACTGCTAGGTTTTGTGGGAAGGCAGTGTATCTGAACTGGAAGGCTTTGTACCATTTCTTAATACTTATAGATAGAATATTAATGTTACTACTATATATAGTCAATATATAATTATTATTTTTTTGAATGTGAATGTAATGAAGCCAATTGATGGCTCATTTACTACCAAATTTTATAGAAAGCCTTTTACCAAGAATTATTTTAGTGCTACTAATTACTATCCAAAACATATTTTGAACAACATCCCCAAATATATATATTATTTGACATATTTGGTCCATAAAAGATGGTTATAGATAGGAAATGGATAGTTTGAAAGGTTCTAGGAGAGGGGGTATAATAAAAGGCTATCCTTAATGAAACTAAATATGAAAATCCAGGGTATGTTAGAAAAGCTTTATTGCAATATATGCATAAAAGAATATATCATGAGACCAGAAACAATCTAAGAATGATTAGCCACCTGTGGTAAAAATTTATTTCAGATTACATAATGTTATCCAAAATGTTTGCTATATTAAAAAAATATCTATTTGGACAATACATTTCTGCTAGGTAGGAAATGGATAGTTTG
Organism: Protopterus annectens; assembly: GCF_019279795.1. NCBI lineage: Eukaryota > Metazoa > Chordata > Ceratodontiformes > Protopteridae > Protopterus > Protopterus annectens. Next base: position 867,462,798 of record NC_056729.1, read on the forward strand.
AAAGATTCCAGGAGAGGGGGTATAATAAAAGGTTATCCTTAATGAAACTAAATGTGAAAATCCAGGGTATGTTAGAAATGCCTTATTGCAATATATGCATAAAAGAATATATCATGAGACCAGAAACAATCTAAGAATGATTAGCCACCTGTGGTAAAAATTTCTTACAGATTACAAATGTTATCCAAAATGTTTGCTATATTAAAAAAAAAAATCTTTATTTGGACAATACATTTCTGCTAGGTGCCACTTTACCCCTGTGTAATGGAAAAAGCATAGGGCATTTTTTTAAATTGGTATAAATGACCTTTTAGGACTAGGAAAATGCAATATATTTTAGAAACACCTCAAAAAGGTTTCATTCCTTGTGGTAGATGGTCTCATTGTGTAAGAATTTCTAAAACTAATTATTTTTCATGTAGTGATACAGGTAGAACATTTGAAATTAGATGTCTTGTTAATTGTGATACCAGTTGGTTGATTTATATATTGATTGGTTCTTTCTATATGGGTCAAAAATCAAGACCCTTTAACAAAGAATTTCACTGCATATTAACTCATTCAGTCCAATGGAGCTCAGGATGTTTTCCACTGTAGCTTCGAATGGGCGGAGCCTAAACCTTTTGACAGAATCAAATTATATTTTTACATTTCAAACAAATGTTAATATTTCTGGAACCATAGGGGTTATGAAAAGTATAAATAGAAAACTCTTCAGTACAAGGTATTTTTCATAGTGGTAGTATTCTTTTAGGTTCTATGTCTTAAAATGAGTTTTGAAAGTCACAGTAAAAAACATTTTTGTGATATTTTGTAAGCAATTTACAATATCTCAGCATCCACTCCAGTTGCCCATATACTGTCAACATCATTTTATTAATCTAGCTGAGAGCTTTCACATGAGGCTAAGTAGTTATGTCTCAACTTGGTTGTTGAGATATTTAGAAAAATGTGACAATTATATCAAAATAAACTAATATCATAAAAACAACTGTTAATATCTATTTACCTGCACTAGACAAAGGTCAAATATTAATGCAGTTGAGTTTGTCATTGTGTCAGCTTTAAGATGAAATATTTTAAAACCTTGTACATAGCATGGGTTTGGAATTATTGGTGCAAATGTGAACAGACAATATTTGACACCTAGAGACATCAGTAGGAGTTAACTGCAGATGCACTTGGAGGCATTACACGGATGCAATGAGTTAATGAAAACAATTGTAATAGGGACTGTAGTCTGCTAGTAAGACATTTATCCAAACATAAGAGTCGTAAATATACCCTTACTGGTATCAAAAGGCTAAAGACAAATAACCAATATAGGGGTCACTAACATAAATTATTAGTTACTACACAAAGATTTTTGATAGTTTTTTTGGGAGTTGTCTTAATGAAATGATATATATAATTTGGTTTAAATGGTATTACTTATATATATCTATATGTGTGTGTGTGTGTGTGTGTGTGTGTGTGTGTGCGTGCATCTGTATATATATATATATATATATATATATATATATATATATATATATATATATATATATTAGAGAGATTTTTCTTTTTTTTTTTTTTAATTACATCAGATTATGCCACTAGATGGCACTATTTAATCATATATGCATTAAAGCAATACAGCTATTGTAATTTTTTTGTATGTATTTTTATATTTCTGGATCTTTATTATGATAGTTATTTATGTTTGATACATGTTTATGTTGTTGTATTATGTTATTTAATGGTGAAAATCTTTATTTGAACTACTTGAATCAACTGATTTAACCACTGTTGAAGGCCTGCAGCATTATGTAGAGTTTATGGATCTATTTCACATGACTGAAAACTCAAAATATTGAAATTCATTTTACTGAGGCCACAATACCCAAATTTCAAAATACTGAAAAGTCATTTGACTGAGTATTACTAAACTGAAAGCTTATAATGCTGATTTTCAAAATATTGAAATTTAAGCCATAGACATGACGTGTTTCCCTTCACTTGCGACTTACTTGTGATAAAAAAAACATTACTATTACTTAAAGTGCGGACTGTCAGAATACTGATAGTAGTGTAGAAAATAGTGTTGTAGTGTTTTTAAATGTCCGGATGTTGCTTTACATTTTTATGGGAAGTATGTAGAGTAATATGACAGATGTTTTATGCACTCCCGGCAGTAGTGGCAGTGTGTACAGTACTGTAAAGTAAGTAAAAGGTATATGTACTTTTCCCCACTGTAGCACGACTCTGGACAATATATATTGTGGGGGAGTATGGGGTGTGCAGACCTAATTTGGTGGTATATTGTCAGGTTTCTGTTAAGAGGGTAAGTGAATAGTTTTCATGTTTTGGAAACAGTCATTGGTGTAAGTGTACATGTCTATGGCTTAAAATTCAGTATTTTCAAATTCAGTATTGTAAGCTTTAAGTATAATAATTCTCAGTCAAATGAGTTTTCTGTATTTTGAAATTTAGGTATTGTAGTCTCAGTAAAATGAATTTCAGTATTTTCAGTTTTCAGTCATGTGAAGTAGATCCAGAGCTTATATATAAGTGTTGTTTAACTGGCTTAGGTAGATGATGACACTGATTATGTCTTTTGGTGCAACTGGTAGCTGCTGATTACATGGCTGGATTGGATATGAAAATACATTTCAATAAAGCAGTATTTTTACAAATTGGCAAGAGCGCTGGCTTGTTTTGCTCGATTTCTCTCTCTGAGTAGTGTGTGTGTGTGTGTGTGTGTGTGTGTGTGTGTGTGTGTGTGTGTCTGTGTGGCTGTGTGTACAGGTGTAAAGGAAAATATTTGCATCACAACCTCTTCAGGTAACTTTTTGAGTAAGACAGCAACATCTGACTACCACATTGTATTGTATCTATCCCACTGACATCACACTGTTCGAGCCAGAATTGCAATAGCAAAATCAGGTCCTTTCAATTGCATTCATTCTAAATGAAGCCTGTTTGTAGTCATGCAACGTAGCCTGAAACATTCAAGAATCACTTCACGCCAAGACTACGGCATAAATATTTAATGGTGAACCACTATTCCCATCAATTATAAATTCACTGATTAAGATAGAGACAGTGTCAATGCAACATCCTGCTGTTCAGACTATTCATATCAAACATTTATAATGCTTTGTAAATCGTATTTATCTAGTTTGTTTTGAGTCGAATGAAACTATGTTCTTAGCTTAACATCATCTTAAATGTTTTGTTTGGTATAAGGGATGCTGGATTCATGTTTGGAACACAGAATACAAATGGATTGTTAAGCCATAAGATATAAAAACATGATTAGCTCATCTTAAATGTTTTTTGTCCATGTTCTTCATATTTATGTAGGGTTAAAAAACATCTGAAGCCATGCATGGTAAAAGAGTACACCCATTGCTAATTGCGATGACAGCTTGCAAAGAGATGTTTGCTGCAAAGTATCATTTCTAAGCAAAACACACAAAAGTGCAACAGTTAAATTATCAGCTACTGCAGGTGTATTACTGTGCACATATGGTCAGGATAGGGATTGTCATATTGATGTGCTTTTGTTTCTCAGACTTTTGCCAATTATCATTTCTAACAATGAATTATCCTCAGAAATATAATGTTATGCAGTACATGATGAAACAGCTACTGATGTACCTTTCTAAACTCTGCTACCCTTCTGATGTACTGCATGATATTATTTTAATGTATTATCTTGAACTGTCTTACATTCTGACTTGCGTATAAGTCAAGGTCCAAACAGTTCAATCATGGGACTCTGGACTATGTGCATATACTGGCTCAGGTGATATTTTAACATTGGCTCTGGAGGAAACTCAAACTTAAGAGCTGCTCAATGGAACAGAAACAACCTTTTGTTTTGGGCTAAAAAGAAACTCTGTGGGTAATTATCATTCCATGCTGGCATTATTGGCTTCCATTGTGAAGAAATTACAATTTTAGTCCATGGACGTGAATGCAAAAATGAATGTGCTTGAGAATCATACCTATAGAAACAATATGTGACTAATTGGGCTGAGGAAGGCTAGATAGATCACATGTGGAGACTTCTGTTTCTAGTTTACTAGTTACACTGTTAACGATATCAATGTCATCCCCCCCAGAGAATCATATCTAAGTCAGTGTTATACAGTGCCATCCCCCCAGAGAACCATGCCATAAGTCAGTGCCATACAGTGCCATCCCACCAGATAACCATACCATAAGTCAGTGTCATACAGTTACTTTATACACAGAATGGCAACAGGATGGGCATCTTATTCAATCAGACTTTATTGCTTAGATATTGTCACTTTTAGAATCAGTTCAGCATCTATTAACCTTCATGCAGTTCCTCAATACCATCTTTCACCCTAACCAAACGCTTACACCGTTAGGTTAAAGGCTTTTAAATGCTGCTAAAAATAGTCTTGTTATACAACTGCTGGCCTGCAACACTCCAGCAATTCTGCCTTTGCCACTCTCCCTGCCCTTAGTTGAATGGAATTCTCAATTACTGGAAGTGCTAAAAGGCTAATACACATGTCCATCAGGTAGTTTATTCACTGGAAACTTAAAACTCACTTCAGTTCCTGTGGGGGGTTTACCACCTGCCTTATCCATCAATGTTCTTAGTGGAAATGCATTCCCAATTACTGTCCATGTGGGGCATCCCCGCTATGCTTAATTCATCCTGAGTTCGTATAAAGAAACATTATTCCACTGTCAATATCTTTCATAACTCCTAATCCTGAGCCACGTGGCCCAATCACTAGGAGAAGGGTTACCACCTGTCCCTCTTTGTGAGGGACAGTCCCTCTTTGGCAGTTGTGTCCTACAAGAAAACTAAAAGAAATGTGAAGTGTCCTGAGATTTTAGGACAAGAAATATTTCATAACTTTTCCTTAACAGTTCTATAAAACAGTTACTTTGCATTTGAAACACCTAAATGTTATATGAAATGGCATAAGTAACCGAAATGCAATAAGAATAAGCTTTTATTTTGGCAAAAAAAGTGAAATCCTGTCTTTAGCACTGGCCAGGAGTATGTTTTGTCCTGCAAAATCTCATCTTTCTACCAAAAATGTCCCACTTTGGCCATTTGAAAAGGTGGCAACCCTAAGTAGGAGGGGCACATGCCAAACTCCCTAACCTACAGACTGTCTGTCTTTTTCCTCCTGGTGTAGAGAGTGGGTGGGGAGGATTGCTTGCTTTGCCAGAGTCAGTTAAATTGGTAGTCTAACTAGTTTTGAGCTCACTGTCTTACATTCTTGCCATTTGTTCATCATTTATTTATTTAATATTTGTTTACAGGGATACTCCGACGTGACAGCTTGTTTCTGTTTTCAGCGGAGGCCTGGGGAGAAAAGCTCCATACAGTAATTAAAAAAATTACACCAATAATAAAAACAACAGTAGCAGTCTAAAGGAAACAGTTACTTAAGTTAAACAGTAATAACATTTAGAAAGCAACAATTGAAAAGTAACAGTTACAGATTTATATAAGTTTACAATGTAAACTGCAGTTAGAAATGTCAGCATAAGAAAATAAGTACATTGACTGGGGTCAAAGTATTATTGATACTCAAAGCAAGTTAAGGAAATAGTAGCTGAAAAAGGCATTTAAGGGGGTTTGGGAGGGGCAGCGCAATTACCTAGCCAGTTGGTGAGGAAGTATGACTTAAGATATTTCTTGAAAGTTCGGGTGTTGTTTTGAAGTTTAATGTCAGAGGGAAGGGTGTTCCAGACTTTAGCAACTTCATTGCAGAAGAGAGATTCCCCATAGCTATTTTTACAAGGATCTTTTTCAACCAGGGCTTTGTTGGTGGAGTGTAGCTGTCTATTGGTACTATAGAAGTTTAGTAATCCAGCTAGGGCAGGGTTTTTTTCAGGATAGTAGAGTATTTGGTGGGTGAGTTTAAGTTGGTGGGAGTGTAATAAATATGGAAAAATTCAAACCATTGTAGTGTAAGTAAGGACTGGCAGTGGTGGGAGCGGAATTTGGGACTGGTTGCGAACCTGGCAATTTTGTTGTAACATGTGGAGAGTTTATTTAGGTTGGCTTTACTAAGGTTTATTAGAACTGGTGATGCATAGAGTAATGTAGATAGGAGATGAGTTCAAGCTATAGCTATTCTAGACTCAGAAGTAAATACTTTTTGCTGCAATATAAGGTCCCTAGCTTTTTGTGGACTTTGGAGATGGTAAGAGATATGTATTTGTTGGATCTAAATTGTTGCTCAATTGTAAGTCCTAGTAATTTAGCTTTAGGGACTGGGGTGATGGGGGTTTATTGGCTGATGAGATAGAGAAGTTGAAAGGGTCATTTTTCTTTGTTTGGTATAATAACATGAGTTGGGTGTTTTGGGGTTCAATATTAGTTGAGATTTATTTAGCCAGTTTTCTATGTTGGTGAAGGTTTCCTGGGTGTATTGTTGAAGGATTCCCCATATTTGGTGCAGAACAGATTAGAATTGTGTTGTCAGCATATTGCACTATGTCTGCTCTGGTGGTTGCTAGATGGAGTTGGTTTGTAAAAATGTTGAAAAGAAGGGGGTGAGGATTCAACCCTGGGGTATGCCTATTGTGACTGGGAGTGAAGATAGGGAGCCCAGCCATTTAATGGACTGGGAACGCTTCTCAATGTAACTTTTGAAGCATAATAGGGTAGGGTTGTCCATGTTTTGCTCAGAGAGGCAGGTTAAGAGTTTGTTGTGGAAGACTGTGTCAAATGCTTTAGATAGGTCTAGGAAGATAGCCGAGACTAGCTGACCTTGGTTCCTATGAGTGTTAATGGTATTGGTGAAGCTGATTAGGGCAGCGGTGATGCTGTGTGTAGGTTGGAAACCATGTTGAGTTTTGGATAATAAATTGTTGAGGAGATGGGTAAGGAGTTGGCAGTGGATACATCTTTCTAGAATCTTAGATAAGGGTGACAGGACTGGGATAGGATGGTAGATGGAGAGGTCAGTGGAGGGGCCACTCTTGAGAAGGGGAATGATATAAGGGGTTTTCCATAAGGATGGAGTGGTGTATTCAGTGATGGATCTGTTTATCAGTAAGGAAACGGGGTAGGCTATGACTCTACAGACAAACTGAAGGTACTGTGCAGGGAGGTTATCAGCAGCAAGGGTGGTGGGTCTGAGTTTGGATAAGAGTTTTTGGATAGTGGATGTTGGTACTGGTTTGAATGAGAATGGGGTATTAGTTATTAGACCTGTTGGGGGTTTGAGGGTTGGAGGGGTTAGTGTTATTAATAAGTTTGAGTATGTAGAAGGTAAAGTAGCTGTTGAAACTGGATGCTGTGTCAGTGTTTGATCCATCTATATGGGGGGGGGGGGTAGAGGAATGACCGGGCTGAAGGATGTTGTTCACTGCAGCCTAGAATTTTTGTCGATTGGTACAGTGTTTTTTTTTGTAGTGAAATATAGTGACTTTGTTTGTCTGTCCCAACATGTTTTTTTTTTTTTTTTTTGCCTTATTACAGAGCTCGAGGAAAGCTTGCCTAGTTGCACGTGTTTTGAGTTGATGCCAGGTCCTCCAAGCTTTGTCCCTATCCTTAAGTATGGATCTTGTGGATTTCTGTAGCCATGGGGTTGGGTTGCTGTGGACTCTAACTGTTCTAAGTGGAGCTATGTGGTTAAGGATATTTAGAATGTGGAACTGAAGTAGTCAACTGCTAGGTCTAGAGGAAGGGTTTTGATGGGAGACCAGTTGCATGATTCTAAGGCATCTAAGAAGTGAGAAATGAGGACATTTTTCTGGGTAAGGGTTTGAAATATGGTTAGTGGATTACTAGTTTTAATTTTATTTCTGTTGATAAAAGTGGGATTGTTATCACTTAGTGAGTAGGGTAGGGTACCACAGTGAAGGGCAGTATGGGGGGTGATTAGTGAGGATCCAATCTAATGTGGATTCCTTTTTTGAGGTTTTGTCAAAGCGGGTGGGTGTTTGTATGAGTTGGGTAAAGTTGTACAGGTTGATATGGTTAGTAGGGGTGGAAGAGTGGATGGTATTTCAGTCGATGTTAACATCACCTTGCAGGATAGTTTCATGGGGAGGAAGTGAGGAACTCGATGGAGTATCGATTCTAAGGTGGTTGGGTTGGTACCTGGGAGTATATAAACACCCAGTAAGTTTAGATGTTTGTGCTGGTTTATGAGGAGTTTTGCAGGCAGTATTTCTGCATTTTTACAGTCTGGGGTTTCTTTATGAAGGAGCTGGATTTTTAAGACAGTCTTATAGAGAAGGACAACACCACCTCTTCTTTTGTTTATCCTGTTAACTCTAAGAATGTTATTCAAAAGAAAAAAGACCTAATGTTTAAGTTATATTGCATTAAAGGTTAGTCCTTGGGGGGGGGGGGGGGCAGAGGCAATAATTGCCATGAGCTGCAAAAGGGCATTGAGGTATTAAGGGTTGGGCTACCTTTTGAAAAAGGGGATAATAGCTTACTACAGATAAACTTAGAAAAACTTCCAAACTACGCTTTCCCAGTGTGACCAGTATCACTAGATTGAGAACGAAACATGATTGAGCACTGGCATTAAGTGCATTAAGCAGTAAAACATACAGCAGCACCAGGTGTTTAATTGGGCTATACTAGGTAAGCAGCTACCTTGTTCGGCAAGTGTGCCTCCACGTAACTTGTTATTCTGACACAGAACAGAATAGAATAGAATAGAATAGAATAGAATAGAATAGAATAGTCTCAATTATTTTGTTAGCAAAACAGTATGGTCTATTGCTATGACTTGTATTACTAGCAGGGCAGATAGCTACAGGAAGACACCTACGCTGTGCACCCTGTTTAGCAAAGCTGTTTCACAAGGTAACTTTACTGGATGGAAGACACTTGTTGGGTGTTCTGGAAGTTGGGGGAGGCCGCTGCACACTTAACGAAAGGCTGGAAGAGAAGTGGAAAAAAAACTCTGTAACACATACAGGGTACCTAATATAGTCTTTAGCTAGGATGAACTACTTTACTTGTATATTAGCATGTTATGTACTGGATAGAATGTAAATTAGCACTTTATGCCCTAGCTGGATTGTAAAATAGCACTATATATCATTTGTAGCAATATTTACAAACAGTAAGCAAGATACCTCTATCGCTATGGGTTAATCATTCCTTAAGCCTTACAACAATCATACAATCCACAGTGAGGTCATCCTTCTTGTACAGCTGTTCATATACTGCTCACAGAATTGATAATTAAGCAATAATCTCCAAACTCTAGGCAGCAGTAATGATGAAAAACAACATACTCAACATGCAGTATAACAACCAGTGTAGTTATTCAGCAACCATCACTTGCATGGTGACAATTAACAACTGAAGGTAACCGAGTGAGACGCTAACAGCTACTAACACCTAGTTCACTTGGTGTTTATCAGCATTAACAGGCTCTCATGTCTAGTCATAAATTATAGCTTAGCATTTAGTATGCAATGACAGTAGAACAAGTCAGAGTAAGAATATAAGATGTTACATTAAATAACAGAGCTACTTACTGGATGGGCACACTCGCAAGGGGATGGCAGGGTCCGTGACTCAGGGGAGAAAGGTGAAGTGTTTTAAAGATGGCACCTAGGTACTCTGTATGCTTTCTCCAGCCTTCTGATCCTAAGTAACATCTCAGCACCACCTTACTACCCAAGACCACCTTCTTCTGCTCACCTTACACATGCTACTCAGACTTGCACAGGAAGGCTAACACTAATATGGTGGTGGCAGGGAAGCTAGTGCAAAGTAGTTTGTACTGAAATGGCCTTTGTCCTTTAGCCCTCCCCTCTAAAGGCAACACACCATAACTTAGTGTTGTAAGACTAGTTTATGTAGAATTTATTGGCAACTTACACACTTTATTCAGTGAGACTTATTGTTCACTGCTAATTTTAGAATGAAACTAATTAAAACTGTTAACTCTTCTGTTATTTAATTCCATTAAGTTTTCAGTAACCTTAAAATATATAGCAAATATCATCTTTTGATCTATCCAGAGGCTTGTACTTTTTTTCGGTATAGGCTCATAAAACTAGTTTTGCCATGACACTGCTGGCGTGCAAAATTCTTCCAGTTTGTCCTAGCCAATCATTCTGATGTTAGTAGTTTGTCCTAGCCAATCATTCTGATGCTGGAAGTTTGTCCTAGCCAATCATTCTGTTAGTAATTTGCAACTGCCAATTACTTGTAGGTGACTAAGGCTAATGAAGCTATTGATCAGCTTGTTTATTCAGTGAAATCTTCTTCCTTAATCAATTTCAACTTTACTGGGTATGTACTACCTGTGTTACCCATCAATACTGCCAAAGAAAATGTACCACTTACTTTTCTAACCTTGGGGTGTCCATCATCCTGCTTAATTCATAGTTATCCATTAGTCCACCATAAATTTCTTACTTAACTCCTTATCTTGAGGTATTTGAACTCCTCCCTAGGAAGGACACCTGCCCCAGCACCCTAAACTAGATATTTTCTTCTGGCCACTAGTCCTTCTTCAGCTCTTGCTCATACATGATGGCATGTTCTCCCACTTTCACTTTTTAATTTAACCTACTTAACCCCTTTATTCCTATTTTATTTGTTGTGTCTGGGCTTTAAAAATATCCTGCAAAGATATATGTATGTGTAAGATGAATCGATCTAACCCTATGTTTTTGAGGTGCACCCAATCCAGTCTATATAATATAGCAATAACCCACGCCTGGGTGTGGGTAATGCTGGATTCACCCACAGTTGGTGTGGTTTGGTCATGAGGGCAAAGCCCGAATGGCCAAACAAAGACAACCGTGGGTAAATCCAGCATTACCCACACCCAGAAGTGGGTTATTGCTATTATACAATGACATTATTTAAGAAAAAAATACTTTTCTTAAATAATGGCATTGTATAATGCCACCTTGCTGCCCTTCCACAGCTGTCTGGTATTTTGCGGCAGTTCTGATGTACTGCGCATGCGTATGCTTATGCAGTACATCAGAGCTGTGGGTGGAAGCAATGGAGAAAGCAAGATCTCAGTTGCTTTTTACAAAGTGTCTCACTATGTTAAAGGAGTTTAACATAGCGAGACAGCTTTAAAAAAGCAACGGAGAATCTCTGTTGCTTTTTTTAAAGCTGTCTCACTATGTTAAACCCATTTAACATAGCAAGACAGCTTTAAAAAAAGCAACGGAGAAAGGAAGATCTCCGTTACTTTTTTTAAAGCTGTCTCGCTATGTTAAACTCCTTTAACATAGTGAGACAGTGTCTAAAAAGCAACAGAGATCTTGCGTTCTCCATTGCTGTAAAAAAAAGACTTATACTAATGGAAAAAGTCTGGGCGACTGGACCTTTTTCTATTAGTATAAGTCTGATTTACAACGGGCATGCTGACCAATCAGCATGCACATTTTGGAATATTAATGGGGGGTGGATCGTTGTATAATAATGGATATGTATCTTCCAAATCATAATACCTACTTCTGAAGAATCTTCCAAATCATGAATCTCTGTTCAAGGACTTACTAATATATGCACGATTGCCACCATGATCCTGTGATTAATACCTTTCTTTCAAAATTTTGAACATACAATCTTGATGGTAGTAAACACTTGCTTCAAATAAAAGACATGCTTCAACATTTTCAACAATTCCCTTTTAACAAGTGACCCTAAATCATCCCCTCCAAAAACAAATATATAAAGATGCAGTCAGGTTTCTTTGCTTCACTGGCCATGTGATGTAGTACGTAAAGCCAGGGCTCCATAGCACTCCTCTTTTTCCAAGACACTTCAAGCTAAGTCTTCACACTTCCATCCAAAGCTGCCCCCCCCCCCCACACACACTCTCACACACTCTCACCAGAGCTCTTTTCTCAGAGCAATACAGCCAATGATCTTGTGAGCCTTGCCTCTCTTCTTTTTTTTTAACAAGAAACATTGTTATTAAGTTGTCACTTTGGATATAGGCAATCTTAGATTATTTATATAAATGAAAACAAATCATACTGACATAATTTCAGTTGCAAACATTATACATTACAAACCAATTTGACACAATTGTAGTTGCAAATATTATACATCACTTATAATATATCTAGTCATTGTCAGTCAAACATCACATAGCTCATTCAAATCCTACCTTCTTTTAAACTTTGTTACTCCTCTGCATGTATTGTTCCCACAATTCCCATTTTTTTCCTACCCTTTTCTGAAGATCCCAATTCCAGTTATTTTATTTCTGTTACTATATTTACTACTTCCAGAAAAGTTGATTTAGACTTTGTTTTCCATTTTCTCATAATTGCTTTTTTGGCATCCACCTTAATTAGACTCAGCAAGGCCTTATTATGTCTAGGCAATTCCAATTCTGTATCATAGCTCACAAAATCATTTCCTTAGTTATACCAATTTGTTCAGCCAGTATCTCTGATGGTTCTATATTAGAACATCGAAGTATTACTACTTTGAATGTTCTAGTATCAAACCCTTTGCATCGAACGCTGAAAATAGTGAAGCTGCAGAATATTGAATACTTTCCTAGGGAAAGTATTTGGTGGGCTGTTTCTGCAGCTGCGCTATTTCCTCGACTGTGGAGCAAAGGTTGCGGACAGGGTTAAGGTAAGTGTGAAAATGAAGGTGAGTGTGTGATAGGGACCTCAGGGTTAGGGAGCAGGAAAGGTGAGTGTGCGATAGGGACTTTAGGGTTAGGGAGCGGGTAAGGTGAGTGTGCGATAGGGAGTTTAGGGTTAGGGAGCAGGTAAGGTGAGTGTGCAATAGGGATTTTAGGGTTAGGGAGTGGGTAAGGTGAGTGTGCAATAGGGACTTTGGGGTTAGGGAGCAGGTAAGATGAGTGTGCAATAGGGACTTTAGGGTTAGGGAGCGGTTAAAGTGAGTGTGCGGTAGTTAGGGACCTTAGGGTTAGGGTTGGGTTAAGGTGAGTGGATAGCTAGTAGTGTATGTATGGTTTAGTGTAGGGTTTTCTGAAATGTATGTGTGTGGATATGTATTTTGGTATGCTTGTGTTGTGTGTATGTTTGTTGGAACAGCAATTTTTTTCCCCTGGGAATAAATTTGCTGTTCTGAGTGTTCGATGTTCTGGTGTTTCGAGTGAAATAGTTCAATATTAGAACATTCGATGTAGTAATACTTCGATGTTCTGATATAGACCCTCTCTGACAAAGCAGTCTGCCTGGAATCTTTAAAGTCTGCCAACTCATTGCACTCCCAGAAAGCATGTCCCCAGTTACCTCTTTCTTCCCCATCACACCTCCAACATTTGCTGTCTACCTGAGGAAAAATTCTTTGGAGTCTACTTAGGGTATAAAAATACCAGGTCTATGTTCGGCTACCAAAAAGACAAATCAGCGAACAGCTAAATATCGAACGTAAAATATCTAAACATACCATTGCCGAACATGTATAACTTTGAAAAATCATTCATCGAATGGCTATAGTGGCCAACATTGCAAACACAACCAACCAAGGTGGGGGCTTCATATTCCACACCCTCCAACTATATATACCAACTCTGAAATTGCAGTACAGTGGGGAAAAGGGCAAATTTAAAACATTTCCTTCACTTACCTTATGTATTGCATTGCTTCTTGGTTGTTGGCCAACTATGGCCATTCACTGAATGATTTTTCAAAGTTATACGTGTTAAGTAATGTTACCTTTACATGTTTTACATTCGATATTTAGTCGTTTGCAGATGTCTTTTTAGTAGCCAAACATAGACCCAAAAATACCTATGGAAACATTTTCAAGCAAAGATCTTAAATCTTCTAGACGTTGTTGCATATTTGGGAGACATACATACATCCACCAATTGTTTCCTTGCAAATTGCGTATCCAATCTCCCTTTCCAGTCTTTTCTACCCTCCTCTGACTGCTTCTTATAGTTATTGTGCAATATTTCATATGCTTTAGTAATTGTTCCTTTCTTAATGGCAGCTTCTGTTCTAGATTTTACTAAAAACTCTACCAGTGCTGGTCTTTCATGTAGCACCCTCCCATTTCTTTCTCCTTGCCTATATTCTGATATCAATTCTTGATAGGGAAAGCAATCTCTAACCTGCAGTCCAAATAAATTCTTGGTGACTTCCCATTCTGTTACCTTTCCCTCTCTAGTTATTTGCTCCTATCTTGGTTCTTCTTGTTATCATTCAGGCTATTGAGAGATGACCTCCACCTATACAGCCTCAACAGATTTCATTCCTTGTTGCAAGATTAACAGAATATGTGGGAGGGATAGGTATGTATCACAGAGAATGCAGCATTTATGGAACTGACTTTTCCTCCACATGAAGCAGAATACGTTTCTTATTCTTTTCAAATATAACTTGGATGAATGGATGGGAAGGCATAAATTCAACCTTGGTATAACAACAATGACCCCCATGGGTAGGGGTAACTTGTAAGTACCCAAGATATAATTGTGGGCCTGTCTTGGGAGATTTATGCTAGTGCAACCCATCTATGGAGATTCATATTGCAAAAAGTATGGGCTAATAATTACCATGGGAATGCAAGGCCACACTTCTTATGATCCTCACTGATCAAGCAGACCTTTCAACTGTCCCCATTTTGGAAGAATTTTCCTATTTTCAGTCCTGATTTACCCAAGAACATAATGTTCTTTTTTTTTTTTTTTTTGAGGTATGTCCCTATTTCAGGCTTAATTTACAGCTTTACTCAATTGTATAGCTCACTGAAAACCACACTATATAACCAAAATACAAGTGGTAGCAATAGTTTAAGAAGATAGACCTCTTAACCTCCCTTTTTCCGAAGCAAAAAATAAATTCACTTATGTGGCAAAATTTTGCATTACAGTTCATTAAAGACTACGCACTTTACACTGTCTTGGTAATAGTGGGTTATATTTCTCCATAATTTTTCTCTATATATGTTTTTGACTGTGTTTCTGAGTCGTATCCTACATTTCTACTGAAACCAGGAACAGTTATATACTATTTGATATTTAAGTTTTATGTTAAATAAATGTTCAGAATGTTTTGGCTTGATGCAAGTACTTTTCAGTGACCTTTGTTTGTATTTTTTATTGTCTACGGATTGAGAGGTATGAGATCTATAGTCTAGTAAGTATCTAAGAACCTATGAGACAAACTCTCTCCTGGCCTGATAAAAAAAAATATTTGTTATCCTAGAAACCCAGAAGTATGGGCAACCATCCCCTGAGGCTGTCGATCTTATAATTATTATCACATTAACATATTTATCTCATGTACCAGTCATAAAAAACAGAGTAACACCTTCCTGGTTTCTAAATAACATAAATGTATCTACCTTGGTTTGTCAGGTGAGTCACCAGGCCATTCAAATGAATATGTTGACAAGTATGCTGGGTTAATGCTTATATAATTCTGTGCTCTATTATTCATCCATTCAAACTGCTGCCCCTACAATGTGCCCTGGTGAAGATGCAAATATTGGACCAGAAACATTTGCTCCTCTGTTCAGGCTCTTTGATTTGACTATGCAGTTCAATGGGCATACCAAATTCACCTCACAGTTAGTCAGAATAACCTGCTGACTTCTCCCCTCTCATAACACCACTTGATTCTCCATCATCAACCTATGTCAAAGGGCAAGAAGCCCTTAAAGTACCATTACCTAAGAGCTCTCAAATCAAAACATGGTTCTACTATGAAACGGTGACTTTCATAAAAGTCAACATTACAAACAAATGAAAAAAATTCCTGAAATGCAAAAGTTTGAAAAAAACCCTTTTTCTTGTTCTTTTTGTAAGGGGCAAGCCCCCCCTGCACCTCCCAATGAGGGATGTACGGCAATCCAGATCTCCTGAACTTATAAATATCAACTCAATGGATGTACCAACATGAAAAAGTGAGACATCTCCCTAAAGAAGTGAGTAATTGTCAGTGATCATTTAGAAATTACACCACCAATGATTTCCTATGAGAGTAAGCATTCTGTTCATCTTTTTTTCTGCAGGTTACTGATGCTTGAGCAATTTCACCTCAATCCCCCATGCAAACTGCTGTTTTAGCCAACATTGCATCTTGGTTTCTGCTGAGTACTTGTTATAATTTGCTAGCCTTTGCACCAAGAAGGCAAAGCTCATTGATGCCTGATGTACCCTAAAGGTTCAGACAGCATCAATTTCTTGATATCTGTGCACTACATATCTCATGATCACAGCTAATGAATGCTGTCTACTGTGATATGCTAACAAAAGTAATAATCCTGTAAATGCCTTGAGTACCTCTTGTAAGCTTTCCTGGTATTTAGCGGCCAGGACTGTTATCAATCATTGCACATTTACAGTCTATTCCCCCCAAACGTCCACTGGGGTGGTGGTCTACCCATCGTCTGCACTGGCCATTGATCTTTGAAGTTTGCACAGCTACAGACAATTCAGGCTATTTGATATAGATTCACTGTGCCAGAAAAATATCTAGCGGCAACTGTTCTATTACATTTCAAAGACTGTACCACTTATCTTTTCAGCACTAACGTATCTTTGACATAGAAGCCTTCTTATTCAGCACATGCACCACTGTTTAATTATCAGTGTAAAACATTTTTGTTCTCAAATTCATGAATCCACATTATTGTTACCATCATAAAGGCATCAACTCTAGGAAATGATGCCCTTCAGAATGCAGTCCTGGTTTTACTTCCTACACCAGAGATGCAAACTATTTCCCTTTCAAAAGCTTCCTAAACCCAAAACAATTGCTACATCTGTATATAATTCTTTGTAATTGCTGCCAAGCCAATTCTCCCTCTAGAAGGAGATGCTATTGAAATCTTTTAAAAACTGTTTCCAAATCTTTACATATTCCTTGAGCCTGCTAGACAAATGAACCCTATGTTGTTTCTGCATCTTGCCTTCAGCAGTGTTGTCATTAACCCGGTGAATACCTTGCTGGACTTATTGCTGTCCATGCAAAGTTGAACAGCTCCAGCAATAGTATGACATCTTCCACTCCATTATTTTCTTTAACTGACATGGCATTGTGACAAACAACAACTATATATATATATATATATATATATATATATATATATATATATATATACATATGTGTGTGTGTGTGTGTGTGTGTGTGCGTATACATACATATATATATATATATATATATATAATATAGTCTTTGTAAAATCAGGTGAAAACATATCCTTCACAGACCCTTTTCAAGGGCAGCAGTAAAAATAATATGTATGGCGAATTTAGAGTGGCCAGCATCAGTGTTAACAGCCATGAAATGGTGCTGGGAGTATGAGCACACAACATAAACAAAACTATTTGCATGTAGGCAAACATACTATGCGAGCACACATGGATGGCATACATGAAGTAAATGCAAGTAGTTTTTTCCAGGGGGATGTGAAATTGTACTAATTTACATAGAATACAATGTGAGCAGTGTAAGGATAATTATGAGGGGAGGGCAATTGTGAAATTGTACTAATTTACACAGAATACAATGTGAGCAGTGTAAGGATAATTATGAGAGGAGGGTAATTGTGAAATTGTACTAATTTACACAGAATACACTGTGAGCAGTGTAAGGATAATTATGAGGGGAGGGTAATTGTGAAATTGTACTAATTTACACAGAATACAATGTGAGCAGTGTAAGGATAATTATGAGGGGAGGGTAACTGGAAAAAATCTACTCAGTTAATGCATTCAAATGGGATGATGCCACAAGGAAACATTTTTCAATAGAAAGACGTCCATATTGACGATGATAAATAATCCTCTACTTACCCATGTACAGAACTTAAAAATGGATGTACTTACAATGGCTCTGAGAGGGACACAATGCAATATCATAAAAAGGTAAGTAAATGTGATATTAATGTTTATAACATGCCAAGTTGAGATAATAGTTAGCAAAGGCAGTGGATACACTGTGAGCCATTTGCATACAGTGCAGTTATTGAATATGACATGTATATACAGGGAATGTCTATGTGATAACTGACTACTGTATCCTCCACTCCATCCTGTATAAACAGGGTATTAGCTGTACAGCAGCTGTGTCATGCACAGCTATATAGGACATGTTTTAACATGTATCATCGGACAACTATAGATAGGGGGTATATTACATTGACGCATATCTTAAACAAGCATGTATTTTATATACATGTGCATCATAAACAGTAATATAAAAGCAATCAAAAGACACAAATGACAAATGATAAAACAGAGCCGATGACACTTGAGTAGTCAAAGGTCTCCATTTGTAAATGTAGTGCACCTAATACAGGATTATACTGAGCATGCTCACAAGAAAATACAGCAAACACTGCCATAACAACATGTAAACAATGCAAACATATATATTATTTGCATTAATAATAAATAAAAACTGAAAATAATAACTTTATACAGTGCCATTTGTGTTATGTAACTTCATTCATAGAACATGAACCTTTGCTGGAATTTAACAGCAAGCTATGTAAGCCCACTGTCGTATGTGAATCACATGCGCCACAGTGGAAGTCTCAACAAAGTTATGAGATAACACGTATGTGAAGTCATTACATCATATGGTTATCTTGCAATCTTTATGAGATCAAAACAATGGGAGAGGCATCTCCCACTGTAATTGTACTCATTATAACACTTATGGATATCATTCATGCATATCAGTAGTAGGACAGGCAATGCTTACAGCCAACCAATGTGGGTTTTAAACACAAGACTATGTGATGACAGAAGCTGCATGATATTGGGAAGAATGAACACACTATGATGCCACTGTTGCTACAACTGTGAGATATTTGGGTCTTTGAAGCAATAACATAATGTTATTGCTACAAGGGATATCTGTGCCTGTGATTTTTTTAAAATACTGTTGCTAGATTTGTGTTTCTCACACATCACCTGGTGCTACGTATACCCAGACACACAGATGTGTAATATAGTCACTTTCATGGGTGAACGGTAATTTGGCACCATGTGCAGATAATCATGGATTCAAACATATGTCTTACTAAGGCAACAGCATACAAAACAAAGTCTCATGTCCTCATGCTACAGGAGAGGTTTTAGTATTTCTCATGGGAAAGTCAATCATCACTATCAAGCAAAGAATTTCTGTGTGAAAAAGGAGCAGAAATCATTGTGATAGGAATCCCCTTCCATACATGTACAAGACAGGTAGCTGGCTGACAACATTGTCACCTACCTGCACATTCACACACATGATTACATAAGTGAGTCTAAGGATTAATGGCTGAATTGGAACACCCTACCTAAGACCACAAGGTATAGAACATTGCTGAATTGCACACACCACACAAGATGTTCTTTTACAATTGTGACAGTACACACTTGAATGGATGATATCACCATTCATTCATATGTTGACATTCTTCTAAAATGTATGAAGGTGGTTGAAGTGCATAATAACACTACACAGCTACAGACATTAGAAACCTTCTCTAAACAGCACAGCAGACAAACACCCATAGACAGTACTCAATCATTGCTGGATTCAAACTTCCTTCCTCTGTATTTACACAGTCTAGCTAGTGCAGTATCAACAGCCAGCAGAGAGAGTGCACCTTTGACCGGATGACTTCATCAATGTGTGCAGAGAGAATATTTATGTTAAAAGTGGAATAAAGTGCAGAGGGAGTTGTGTCCAAAGTTATAGGTTTCTACTGAGTGGAATAGCATACAGCGCAACTGTAAATTTTCTACTGAGTGGAACTGGATACAGCTCATCTGTTGTGGAAGCTTTACTTCTATGACATTAAAAGAACAGAAACACCCAGGTTCACCACTGGCAGACTCAAATCACCTACCTAACCACTCAAACAATCTAGAGAAGAAGGCTGCCTCTTAGGCACAGAGAGTTGACTTTTTACAGGATGACTTTATCACTGTCTTGTAGAAAAGATGTTTGTAGTAAGACTAGGATAAGGGGATGGTGGAATACTCACCAGGGTTAAAATCTTCACCTGACTGGAAGCCGATACACCATGTTTATACAGGAAGCTATATGAACCTGATGCCAGACCAGAGATGCAAGCTCTCCACAGTGAGAACTGAACCTCCTACCCATCTAGGTTACTTAATCTACAGAGCACAGTATTAGTCGCAAGTGCCACAGGAAGATTTTGATTATTAAAGGGAGAGAGTGAACGCTTGACAGGATGACCTCATCTGTGTGCTGCAGAGAATATGTTTATGTTAAAAGTGGGATAAAGTGCAGAGGGAGCTATGTCCAAATTTAAAAGTATTCTCCTCAGTGAAAGTGGACACAGCACATTTGACTTGGAGGTGTTACTTACCTGTCACTAGACCCCCCCCACGCACATACATCAAAATCTCCCCATGGTGAGAAATGAAACTCCTGCCTATCTAGTTACACAAAGTGCAGAATACATCATTAATCACAATCACCGGAGGAAAAGTCTGAATTTAATAATCTGAAAAAGCACAACTGTAATTAGTAAAAATTCACTGTTTGAAACAACTGGTTCTGAGACAAATGCATATGTGTGAACAAGCCAATGTAACAGCACAATGGTTGTTCTATGTAATGACATACGTATCTGCTAAGAGTTATATACTGCCCTTCATGTACATTGTTACTGTGTAGGACATGTACCTGTTAAACTGCCATTTAGCTCAGTTTCAGTTGGCTGTGCAAATGCAGAAGAGGAAGACTAATGACACAGAAGGGAGATAATACATAAATGGGGGAGAGGGACGAGGGGACCAAACAGAAACAGGACAATGTTAGCACATTACAATATATATAGGCAGCAACTACACATAAAACAGTGTACTAAAACAATTAGCAACATTTAACTCATGTCTGGATTAGAACTGCTGAAAGTATGCAAAACGTTGAGCATTATCTCATCATGCCACAAAGGTACTCCTACTTCACACACTTTAAATCAGACAGTTAAGGCCAGAGATAACTTACTGAATGAAGCAGAAGGGGTGAACAGAGGGAGAGAGAGAGACAGAGAGAAACAGATGGAGAGTGGAGTAGCGACAGTATTTTTTGTAGAACATGTAGGATCATGCACATGGTGTGTTATTCTTACTTAGAGAAGAGGCTTACTGTACATCAGCACCCTGATTGGAGAACGAGTATTCTCCAGCAGGGTATTAATGTACAAATAATGCCCACTGAAAAACAGGTCCACTGCTTCAAGGCAGCATATCAAGCCATTGTGGAGCTCGGACTGAGAAAATGGAATAGCCGCCATTATTTTATGCTCGCTAAGCAGCATTTCTGCTGGTATACTGGCATATACTGGCAGCAGATAAAAGGTTTGCGTCCTCTGCAACTTTTAGATCAGGAAATGTTGATAAAGCCTGAAATAAAGGAGGGGGCAAAGGCTCCAAAATAGGAACATATTTTAAATAACAAAAAAATAAATAAATAGAAAATAAGTTACATAAAAGAATTTGTGTTAACATGAAATTTCTGAAGGAAATAAAGTCTGAAAGTCAAATGTATGTCATTATTTAGTTACATCAATCCCAAAATGACTGGCAAGAAACCATTTTAGCAGTAAGGGACCAAAAAATTAAACAAATATCTAGATATTTTTCAATGATATATTTTGTAGGTAAAATGCTTCCTCTAACACCATTTACATATACTACAGCAACTTGGAAACATAAGGCAGAGGAACTATTTTACATCCTAAATATATTAAAAAAATATATAGTAATAAAAGAAATATAAATAAATAAGTAAAACACAGCAATTTGACAGAGAATCCATTCTGTAAGTGCAATAATGCCCTCTAGGGTGTGTGTTAATGTGTAATTAATGCCCATCAAGGGGTGTAGAGGCCCTCTGCCTGCAGTGTTGGACCTCACAACACCCCTGGGTGGGCATTAATTACACATTAAGACACACCCTGTCGGGCATTATTGCTTGCATATGTCCTCATTATTACTCTATAATGCTCTATACAATTAAGTGCTTACTATAGGGAGCAAGAAGGTGTAGAAGAGTATAACTAACATTAAGACATAAGCAGGATAAAGGTGGCTTATTAAGTCTCTCTGTTGAGGCTGGAATGTTTTTGCAAATATTTTCTTGCTGCACTATTCAAATGGCATTCTAATGAAATGATGTAAATGGAGAGAAATACCGATATATGCAGTTAACTATGTGATAGAATATAAAATGCCATGAAATAATAATTTCATCTACAGATGTAATCAAACCTATGACACTATGCAAAAATATTTGTCTTCAGACAGGTGAATTATCTCAATATACCACATGAGAAGTTCTAGTTCGTTACATCCAGCAGCTTAAGAACTGTTACAAAAACTGCTTCACGGTACTGCTTTTAGTCTGCCTTTACTTATTATTCCCATGGCACAGTTGGTTTAAGCAAATTTGTACAAAACTAATTTGAAAACTGGTACAGGGCTGGATAAACCACGGCACAGCTCGAAAAGTGAAAAGACTTTAATTCCAAGTAACAATTAAAACATCCACGAGTTAAGCGCTTTCATCTGCAAGCATACAGACTTTCTCAGAACTGATAACGTCTGATTTTTCAAAAGTTTAAATAGCAAAAAAGGTGCCAAATAGTAACACATATTTAAAGGAACATCATCCTATAAAAACAAATTAATGAATAGGTTACAATTCAATCCTTAAAATCTATATGTATAAGATTTAATACACAACTTTAAAAACACATCTTTAAAAACAATAAATAATAAGAACCATTAATTAATGTCCAACATATAAATAAGCTCTCTAGTATATTACATAAATAAATACTGTATATGTATACTATATAATGTATGGTGACTGCACCAAAAACAATAAAAACTGACTAACCTAATATCAAAAAAGGTTTAATACTAATGCTATCATTGATGCCAGGATATCTGGTTGCATCCGTAAGTATTTGCCAATTACTTTCTTTTAATGCTAATAACATCTTCCAATTCCCACCATATGGTTGGCATGATACTTGGTCAATGATAGCAAATTTAAATATATGTTGTTCCCCTTTATCACACAAATGTCTATATAATGCATTATTCGTATCTTTCACTTGTATCTTATAGTAGTGTTCATAAATACGTTTTTTTAACTGTCTTTCTGTTTTACCTATATAAAATGCAGGGCAGGCTATACAGGTGGCAAGGTATACCACCTGCCTGGTGTTACAATTGCCTGCCCTGCACCTGACATATGTATGATTCATATCTTGAATCTTAATGTGCAATTCTTCATAAATACACCCACATTGTCTACAATTTCCACATTTCTTTGTCCCTTTATGGGCAATCTTAATGCTTACATGATTACTAGCTTTTTCTAATAACCTTTTAATATTCGGAGCTGTCTTATACACAAAACTTGGAAAACTCCCTAACTTCGTACCAATGTTGTCTGATACAGTTATCAAATCCCAATGTCTTAGTATTATATATTTAATAAAACTAACATAAGGGGTGTACATCAAAACACATACCCTCTTATTAACCACTTTATAAGTTTGTTTACCCATATTTTTCACTTGTATATCACCGCTATCAACACATGATCTTCCCAACAAAGGTATATATTTAATACCCCATTGTTGTTTGACATATTTAACAATATCTTTCAACATATTTTCAGGGTATCCTCTATTTCTAAACATATTATAGATGAATTCCATTTCCTTCTCCATTATTTCTTTAGTAGAGGACATTCATGCTGCTCTTATACATTGTCCCTTAACAACATTTTTAAACATATATGGTGGATGATTACTATTATATACAATATAATCATTAGAAAAAGTTGTTTTTCTATATATCCTGGATGCAAAACCATCGTTCACATGACTAATAAAAGTATCCAAGTATGCAGTTCCTTTTTCATTAGTATTATGTGTAAATCTTAAGAATTGTGTCATCCCATTAAGATACTCTATAAATTCAGTAATAGCTTCTTTATTACCCTTCTATAAAATGAATAAATTGTCTAAATATCTGGCATAGAATGCAATGTCCGAATAAAACCTACTTTTAAACAAATGTTTTACTCCCATTCTAACATCACCAGATTGGCAAAAATGGGGGCACAAGATGCCCCCATAGCTACCCCTTTGCACTGTCTGAAGTATTCACCTTGGAATATGATGTAATTGTGGTCTAGGACTAACACCATCATATCTACAATAAGGCAAATCCGATCCCAGCTCAAGTTAGAACATTTCCTCAAGCTATTACTGAAAAATTCCAGTCCAATTTCTTTCAGTATACTAGAATATAAATCTGTAACATCAATGGTAACAAAAATCAGATCTTCTTTCCACAATTCTGTAGGCAATTTACCCAAAAAATTCCAAGAATCTTTCATTAGATGTGGTATATTCCCATATATATGTTTGGTCCATCTATCAATTGCTACCCCTAAATTGTATGTTTTAGATTTAGAACCAGAAATAATAGGTCTAAATGGGGGGTTACTAATAGATTTGTGGACTTTAGGTATGCCTATGATGTGGGCCAAAATAGGATAATCAACCTTCAAAAATGTATATATTTCCTGGGTAATTCTATTATCTAATAGATACTCCTCTAAAGCTAAATCTATTCTTTTATGTCCAATATTAATTTGATTAATAGATACTGCCTCATAATTACCAGACTCGTGCAATAAATTATGTATTTGTGTGTTGTAGTCGAAGGTATTATAAACAACTACACCCCCCCCCCTTATCCGGTTTCATTATTCTAATTTCATTGTTATGTACTAATTGGTTCAAACATTCCTGTTCCTTCATAGTTAAGTTATACTGAAAATTACTATAATGAGAATTTCCCTTTCTAATGTTACTATTTAACCAATAAATGTCTTTGCAAACCATTCTTTCAAAATTGGTTACCTGTGTACACGGCACTGGAATATAGGAACTTTTTTTCTTAAGTTCTTCAATTCTAAAAACTTCCTCATGGTCCGCTCTGTCCTCAAATTGTACGGCTAAATTTAACCTTCTACAATATAACTTAAATTCTTTTATAGTGTCTACTATATTAAATCCTACATTAGGTTCATAGATTAGTACTAAGCTAACTGCCCTTGTAAGTCATTTTAAGCTTAGTCAATTATCCCTTGTGAGACTCAAACTCTGCACCTTGTGTTTGTAAGGCAAACACCTTAACCATTAGGCCACCCTCCCAACCTCCTTTTACTTAATAATTGTATGAATTCATGACCTATTATTAAGTCGGTATAATTAAATACATTGAGCCCATTATAAGTCCTTAAAATATTCTTATTAATACGTTTATCTAAATTGTCATTAACTTCATCAATGTGTTCCTTTAAATATTGTCCATTATATGTAAATTGATAATCTGGGTTTTCAATAATGGAATGAGAACAAATATTATCAAGAAAACTATTACTGTTTATATTCTGATCTACCTTTTTCCTGTTTATCTTACTTTTTTGTTCCATTGGGTAAACTGCCTCTTTGGTGCTGGAAAAAATCTGCCCCCTTGAAAATTTTCATCATTTTCCACATTCCTTGATGTATATCTATAACGACTATGTCTTACATTATGCATATTTTTCCTATCCTGCGGCCATACATATGCTCTTTTCCCCTGATATTGTTCGATGTCACGCTGTATCTTCTTATTTTTTCTCTGATAAATAATGTAAGCTTTATTTTCAGCCATTTGAAATTGCTTATTATACAGATCCCTCCATAATTCAAAATCAATATGCTTTAAAATAATTTCATTTAAACCTTCCACTTCTCTAACTAAGGTGGATAATTTACCATCATTTCATTTAATTAATAATTTCATATACAGATACCCAAACCCATCAAACATATTATTAAATTCATTGATCACACCATCATTATAATCAACACCCATGGGTAATTAAAAAAATCAGAGCCCTTTTGGTACTATTTGTATATTTATACATTTTGCTAAATAGGCATTGTCTATCTTAATGCTCTTAATCTGTAATAATTTTTTACCTAAATTAAAAATCATTTCTTTTAAGGGATTATTTGAACTACTCAAACGTCTTTCATTAACTTGAATATTATGCTCTATATTGTCAAAATCAAATTCATCACACATAAATAAATCCTTAACATCAGTAGCATAATGTGCAACATCTTTAAAGTCATTAACTTTATTTCCCAACTGTCGTTTAGTTTCAAGACATGGGCTCGAAACCGTTTTACTGTTTACAGTACCTTTAAGCAGTTTGTTCTGTGTTCTAGTGATCACTGAATAAGTTTTAGCTGGTTGTCGGCTCTTGGGTCTAGCCCCGGTGCGCTCAGCTTCGTCCCGAATATAAAATAAACTGAAATCAAAAGTGAATTCGTTGGTTGGTGACGGATTGCTGTTGGAAATTCTGTTACCATAATCCAATGAGTCTTGCATAGATCGTAAACCACATTGTTCCCCATACGCCTGCAGTTATAGACATAAGCACGCAGATGGATATTCCCAATGGACAGGCGTATGGGGAACAACGTGGTATGAAAGCATAATGAATAATTGCATTGGCTGGCTGGCTAATCAATGCCAAATCATAGACAGATTATGAGTTAATATAATTACACAACTGAGGAGCATTTGATATCCTAAATTCATCCTCCTATTGGCTAAGGAGGTTTTTCTTACACTTCTTCATGCCACTGTAGTGATGTTGACATTGCTCTCCAGTGCACGTGATGCCAGTTGCACTGGAGACAGCCTTGGCCAAGCTATTCAAAGCCTAAGCCTTATGCTGTGACCCGGTATATGCCTCCTGTGGTAGCCTCTGGCTGCAGTGCTTCATGAGAAATTAAAAAAAAAAATCCTGGATTCCTCAGCATCCCACCTTTCCCCTTTAAATTGAATACCCTGTCTACCTTCACCAGCCATGTAAGTAGCAGTCAAGTTAGGTATGAACTGGCATCCAATTCGGACCTCATGTGTAACAGCTTGTGTGCAAAGATGCACAGCCTTGCCAGCTGCATTTGCACAACTGGAAGCACAGCAATTGTTTGCCAGACACATTCACAATGAGTACATTAAGAAGCACAGAATGTTTTAAAAATGGCACTGTGATTTGGCCATGTGTGATGCTCAAACTAATGAGGCATGTTCCAAAGTTAAACATTGATATGCTTTATGGTGCTGGTTATAATCATATTGGCATGTTGGGAGTTAGACACTGGTGATCTTGAGTAGTACCACTTGGGAATTGATCTCAAGAGAAAAATTATAACATGTTAAGCTTTGCTTCTTAACTGTCACTGCCATAGGAAAACTTACTAGTAGACACTGTAATTAGAGGTATAATAATGTAAGATTTAATTTAGAAATATTGTATGCCTGTAACTTTACTTAGTTGCAGGGCTATATTTCTATGTAAAAGGCAGTGTTTGTGTTTACAAGCACATTTCAGATGCATGCAGAGTAATGTCCAGTGTGTTCACATCTGTGCAACAGTACTAGGCTTGTTTGCACTGCAAAATGCAGTTTAAGGGAACCTTTTTTCACTTTTTTCCTTAGTCACTGAACCATAGTTCATTGCTTGGGAATGTTGCCACTCCAAGGTGTGCAATGACAAAAGTCACGCAAACAATGTAGAGGAAAATAAAATAAAGCTACTGAAATAGAAGAGACATTATGAAACAAGCAGTTAAAATGTATAGGTTTGATATTTCCTCAACTTTGTTGTGTTTCAATATCATCTTATGCTCATTAAACATAATTATCTTCAAACAAGCACCACCATCTCTGGATTAGAGCCCACACCAGAGCATTCACAAGATACAACTCAGATTTTTATCACCAAGTGTCACACACAGTAAACTATGAAGATAAAATGTAGGTTACCTATCTTCACTGACATTACAGGTGCAGCACAAACAGATACTGAACTTTTCTCCATGTAATTTGTAGTTAAATATGTGGATGGCATGATAATAGCAATGGGGAAGATAATCTTTTGTCACTCGATATAAAAAATGTGAACATTGCATCTCTTTGCTTTTCTTCAATTTGTGAGAATCATTCCCATATCGTATGCTTCCCTAACAAGACTGCTATGTGCTTTGCCTTGCAGTTGATATGTGTTTCAACGAGTCAGCTACTTACTTAGAATTGCAGACACAGCTGTATCTAGAGGCAGAAACTGTTGTCATAAACAGTTCATACAAATGTTAGGAATATTGCTCTGTTAAGTCAGTCCAGTGTGCTGACATCTGTGCACCAGTGCTAAGTCCCTTCCCACTGACACACCCTGATTTGGTACTGCATTCAGAATAATCATTCATGCTTGCAAGCTTACTTAGGAGGTAACTCTTCATAATGCCCATCCTTGCATAGGTAAGGTATGTGCATACAACCATGTAGGCCCTTACACCATGTTTACATCCCTGCATTTAGTGCAGTTTGTTGGATTTATGAATGCTAATAAATTAACAACTCATTTGCATATTCTCAATAATGAGAGAGTTGAATATGCACTCTCCTCTACCTGTCTCTCTTACACTGTAACTTGTTAAACTAACTGCTATGATTGTCATACTAGACCACCTATTACAATCCTTCTGTTAAACTAACTGCTATGATTGTCATACTAGACCACCTATAACAATCCTTCTCTATTTTTACCACTTTGCTCTTACATACCTCCTCAGCACTTACTACTTATATGAAATGTCTCATTTGCTGAGGTCTCTTACTTGTACTGCAATTTGGTCACCTGTGTAACCTTTATAAATATACTTTTTATTGTGTTAATAATATTTTATATTACTCCTGTTAATTTTTACACTTGCACAACTAGTACTGTGAAAATATTTTTACTTGGATAATTTGTTCTGTGAATTTTCTACTTGTATAATTTTTTTTCTTACTTGAATAATTTGTACTGTGAATTATTACTGTATAATTTGTATTGTGGAGCTTTTCTCCCCAGGCCTGTGCTGAAAAATGGTGCAAGCTCAGATGGACTATGCCGGTCAATAAATGTCAAATTTCAAATAAATAAATAAATTAATGAATGAGTTGAAGCAATAGATAGGAGGTAGCAGTAGAGTTAGCAGGAAGGGGTAGCTAAGGGGTTTTACTTGCACAAAACTCACTTTTTTGGTGTCAGGCTTGCCCTCCTGTTCCAAACTACCACCACGTGTGAGTGATGATGGCTGTTCCCTGTCCTTTGCACATTTCTTTGTGACTTTGGGTTGCATATATGTCTGATGCACAGAGTGGATAGCTAATGCTTGTTTACTCAGAAACTTCCTTTAATGAAAATGTATTGCATAATAAATGCTGTTAATCATGGTTCATAATGAGTTGTGCATGACTGCTTATGTAATTACTGACCCTCACTGTCTTTGTGTTATTGTTATTACACATGCAGTCAAAGTAGATGTTTAAGCCTTGCTTACTTTTATACTTGTGCAAATGATACCACCGTTGACTTGCTCACTGGCTTATTTACAGTGGCCAACTGAAAGGCTAGATGCATATTAATGGGCAAAATCCATAGTTATGTATTGCAATTGTATTGGTGGGAGGATGGTATAATGGTTAAGGTGTTTGCCTAACAAACAGAAGGTGCAGGGTTTGATTCTCACATGGGGTAAGTAGCTAGGCTTAGAATAGCCTGCAAAGGCAGTTAGCCTAGTACCAGCCTATGAACCTAAACATCAAACATAAGCTATTACTGACATTACTGTACACTTGGGACATGTAGCAGCTTAGGGACATATGATAATTTGCATAACACTGTTTAAACAATTGTATTGGCTCTTCTATTCAGGTTCCAGACTTACCTTGGTAATAATGCAAATGGGAGAAGACTCCTTGGGAGTTTTATGTGTCTGATGCTAAATGAATACAACAACTACGTGGTTAAGTAAAGGTTGTGCATTTTGTCATGCATCATTTTAATATGCGTATGTGGTAAGTTTGTATTTCTTTCTTTTAAGTATTCAGTGTATGCCTGCCATCTTTTGCTTCTTAGAAAGAGTCATGGCATATAGGGGACAGCAACATCTGCAGCTGGTGGTTTGCCATAAGACTCCTCATCTGTATCTGCTGCACTGCCTGTGGTACTGAGAACTATGGTCCTACCCCTAGTTGTCCTTGTTAAAGCTGTCTCCTGAGAATGATACTGTGTAGCATGGAACAGACTGTAAGTATTTCTGCAGAGGTGGCTGGGTCATACTGCAGGGTACCTCCTGATGTGTCTAGACACCTGAACCTTGACTTGAACAATCCAAATTCACATTCTATGATATTCCTAGTCTGAGACTGGATATAAGTGTATCCTCACTTAGGGGGGGGGGTATGCAGGTTTTTCATAGGTGTCATGAGGTATGGTTTCAGGGCATAACCTGTGTACTCTACTAGATGTCCTTGAGGAAAATCACCTCTAGCAAACCTTGAGTACAGGTTGCAGGTGTGACATACGTGTGAATCAAGAAAACTGTCTGGGTTACCTACACAGACATTGTAGATGATCCCTTGGGCATTGCAGACAATCTGGTTGTTTATAGAGTGGTATCCTTTTCTCTTGATGTACCTCCTTCCCTGTTCACTGGGTGGGGATTTATTTCTATGTGTTGTGCAATCTATGGCCCCCAAAACTTCAAGGAAGTGTGCTATTGCATAAAATTTCTGCTTGGTTCTTGGTCCCTCCTGTGGGTTCATAGGAAATAGATATGTCCCTTTGCATGTTGTAGTATTACATTTAGAAACTGGTATAATATTCTGGAAACTGAGGCCTGTGACACCCATAATATTTCCCCTGTGAGTCTCTGGAAGGTACCTGTAGCTAATATATTTTAGGCTACACATAGCTTTGTTTCCACTGGGATGGGTTCTCCATGATTTCCCTGAGGCCTCAGGTGAGGGCAGTAGATGTTGCATATTTCCTCTAATGTTTCCCTGTCCACCCATTGTCACTCTACAGTTTCTATGTCATGAAGTCCATCATATGTCAAATGGTGTCTAAACACCCTCTTTCTTGGCCAAGGTCTGACACTAGCAGCACCTGGAATTAAAGCCTTTTGCACATACAGAGTAATGAGGGCAGTAGCAACTGTTTGCATCCTTTTTTGTCTTTTTTTTTGTTAAGTGTAATTGTGGCTGTATTACAAAGCATTTTGGACTTAAGGAAAAATTTCCACAGTGAGTGTACACAACTACTTTATAGCATCCTGAATAGCTCCACCATGTTGGATTTGTTAATTAGCATGTAATTCATCAACTTATGCTGTCATTGGCATATTCTGCCACCTTTGTTTTGCCATTTAATGAATACCAAATAACTTCACATTGTGTGGATGGTCACCATCTACGTGATAGCTACGCTTAGTGTAACTGTTAATGAATTTGGCCCATATTTATTCAGTGTCGCAATTAATGAATCTGTCCCATATTTATTCTCCTGACTTGTATATTAAATTCTCACATAAAATGAATAATAATGTCGCAGTGATGTCCAAAAAATATATCATAGTGTTAAGTTCCTGTTTCCATGTTTTTGGAAAGGCAGAAATATTTTTTATTCTGATAAATACACTATACTATAGTATTAATGTTCAAAAATTATGGCTTGAGTGCAGATTTTAGTTGCTCTGTACTATTAGTAATTTTTATATAGGATCATAGGATCATAGGAAGTTACTAGGCTAATGGCCCTAGTGGCTTTACAAGCCTAGCCAAGTTCTACCCTTATTTTCACCATCAGCATCTAATGCCTGTGTCCAGGAGGGACATAGGTGGAACTCCCGGGATAAATTTATGGTTACCCATCCAATCATCCAGATTGAATTTGGATAGGGCCAATGAGGTGCTCTGTTTGATATAAAGTGGGAGTCTAGTCCAAAGGTGTGGTAACCTCTGGGAGACAAATCTATCCCTCCAGCAGGTTTTATTAATGCCACATACCAAGTTAAGGTCTTTAGAATAAGTAACCCAAGTTCCATTTGACTTACAGATAGGCAGCATTTCCAATAAGGCAGGGTCAGAGACTGCCTTATATGCAAGGCAGAGATCACCTCTGAGTAGTCTGCATGAAACAGAATAAAGTGACAGCAATTTTGGGTGATCTACATAGGATAGATGATGAAGATCTTGAACTTTCCTTGTGAGAAACCTTTTTGTTTTCTCCAATTGCTGCAGATGCTTGGAAAGGTACTTAACAAACAGGGTGTTGTACTCAATTATTGGCCTGATGAGGGAAGAGTACAGGGAGGTTATAGCTTCTTTTTTTCTGGAGGCAATGCCCTTGCTTATGAGATGAACAATACAGAATGCTCTTCTTACCACTGTGGAGACATGGTGATCAAAGGTAAGGTTGTTGTCAACCTGTGTGCCCAGGTCTCTTGCCAGTGAGTGCATACTTAGAGTATTACTATTGATGTGGTAGTTAGCAGGAACATCGCTCTTACTGAAATGGATGATAATACATTTTTTTGCATTAAGTTTAAGGCCATGACTTTGGCAACAATCATTTGTTTGCATTAGACCCTCTTGTAGGATCTTGACATCATTTGGAGATTCTATGACCGCTCCCAGTTTGCAGTCATTAGCAAAATTTGTCAGCCATAGATGTTTAGTTTTTGCTTATACTTCAGAGAAATAGATTCCAAACAGAGGCCCCAGGACTGATCCCTGTGGAACACCATTGGTTACAAGTCTGCTGTTGGAGGCAGATTTCCCTATTTTGATTATATGTGTTCCATCAGTGAGCCAGTTTGTGACTCATCTAACAATATAAGGTTTGGTACCTAGCTGGGTGAGTTTGTCAATGATGCTGATCTGGGGATAGTGTCTAAAGCCTTGGCTAAGTCTAGGTAGGCTGTATGCACAGATTTGCCCTCATCCAGGGCCTTAGTGACTGTCTCGAAGACGTTCACCAGATTTAACAGGCATGAGCTCCCTTTGACAAATCCAAACTGAGAAGAGTCAAGTGTTTGGAGATTACCTATATCTTTGTTGATAAGGTCCATAAGGATTCTCTCCATGGCCTTGCGGATAAGGCTAGTCAGGCTAATAGGTCTATAGTTCCCAGGGTCAGTGGAAGCACCACCTTTGTGGAAGGCAATAACAGTGCCATTTTCCATTCAGCTGGGATGAAGCCAGTGCTTGACTATGATCGAAAAGAGTACCCAATTGTGTTGCTAATTCTTGTAGGAGCCCATGTAGGATGCAGCTTGAGATGTTATCAGGTCCCATAGATGCTAAATTTTTTGCCTTAGAAAGGGCATTTACAACCTGCTCTTTAGAGATACAAGGTAGGGGACAGGAGCTAGAGATGTCATGGAGTACATGTGGTGGGGTCAGGGATGTGAAGTTTTCACAGAATCAGCTGGCCAGAAGGTTAGCTATGTCCACAGGCTCAGTATATGTGGTATTATTAACTACTACTTCTGCACAAATCTGGGCCTTTCCTTCTATGTTATGGATGTGACTAAAAATGTGTTATGGTTGTCCTTAGTTGAGGAAGCTAACATGGATTTGTAGTTTGATTTGGAGGTCTTCGTAATTAGTCTTATTTGTTTGTTTAAGCTGAGGAGGGATATACATACACACACACATATATGTGTGTGTGTGTGTATATATATATATATATATATATATATATATATATATATGTATATATACATATATATATATATATATATATATATATATATATACACACACACACACACACACACACACACACACACACACACACACACACACACACATATATGCATATATATATATTTTCAGGGTGATTTCCTCCCTGCACTTCAAGTAGTCTTAGCTTTGTAGACAAACCAGTGATCAAAATAAAAATAAACAATCAAACAGTTAAAGAGATAACGGTGTAAGTTTCAGCTTCTACCTCTTAAGGAGTCTGGGCAAGGATATCACAAAGTCATGTAGCATAAATTAAATTCCGAACTGAAGGCTTTGAAGGCTGTGAAAATTAAATGCATTCATAATTGAAGATCTAGAATATAATGTGATATATGGGTTGGAAAATGCCATAAGGATAACAGGTTTTGATTGTAAATGTTTACAATTATAAAACAAAACAGTAGGCTGAATCTTTTAAGAAAATCTGAGAATTGCACACAGTATGGTTAGGAATGTAGGTATTACACATGGTATGGCTAAGTAGGTAGGTATTACACACTGTATGGTTAGATAGTTAGGTATTACACAGTATAGTTAGTTAGGTAGGTACTGCATACAATATGGTTAGGTAGGTAGGTATTACAAGCAATGTGGTTAGGTAGGTAGGTATTGCACACATTATGGTTAGGGAGGCTGGTATTACACACAGTATGGTTCTAGGTTCATAGGTTCATAGGAGATTACTAGGCTAATGGCCTAAGAGCCCTTACAAGCCTAGCCAATAAAACCTGATTTAACCCAATATATGCCCCCTGGGGCAGGAGGATGGCATAGGTTTGTTACTATTTCTTTGAGTATTTTACAGATTGCCCTGTTGGTGAGGAACAGAGGCACTATCCCAGGTATGAATTTATGATTCCCCATCCATTTATCCAAACTTCATTTGACAAGGGCCAGGGAATGGCGCTGCTTGACGTGAATAAGAAGCCTGTTCTAAAGAAGTGGAAACCTCTCCAGCATTTTATGTCTGAGTTGCTGACTAGGTTTAAATTCCTAGATGTGGTAACCCTCATTTTGCTTGTTTTGTGGATGTGTAGCAGCTCCATCAAGGCTGGATCTATGAGTGCCTTGAAGGTTAGGCACAGGTTACCCCTTAACAGTTGGTAGGAGGTAGAGTAAAGGGTTAGGAGTTTTAGTATGTCTACATTGGACATATTGTTTACACCCTGTATTTTCTTTGTGAGGAACATCTGAGGTCACTCCAGCTGTATGCATGCCAAAAGGTGCACTGTACTTGATTATTGGTCTAAAGAGGGCTGAGTACAGTGGGACAATAACTTCCTTGCATCTGGATGCCATGCCTTTACTTATAAGCAGTGCCACACAGAAGGACTTCCTCACCACTGTGGACACATGGAGGTCAAAGTTTAGGCTACTATCTATCTGTGTATCTAGATCTCTCTCCTCTGATTTTACTCTTAGGGGTGTGCTCTTAATGTTGTAATTTATCTCCCAAATGGCATGATAATGCATTTTTTCACATTTAGTTTTAAGCCATGGCTCTCATACAAAGGATTTGCATAATTTAGACCCTCCTGAAGGATATCTACATCACTGAGGGATTCAGTGGTTGTTCCCAACTTGCAGTTATTGGCAAACTTTGTCATTCTGAGGCCTTCCACATTAGCCTTGACTTTACAGAAGTGTTTTTCAAAGTGGAGTGGTCCCAGTTATGAGCCCTGTGGCACTCCACTAAGAGCTGTCCTCTTGCTGGATCTGGATTCACCCACTTTAACCACATGTTCTGTCCATGAGACAGTTGGCTATCCATCTGGTGATGTAGATTTATGCCTAGTTTTGTTAGTCTGTTTATAAGACCTGAGTGGGAATTGTGTCAAATATACTGGCCAGGTCAAGATACATGGTATGTATGGTTTTATACTCATCCATGGCCTTAATGACTTTCTCAAAGAAGTTCACCAGATTTAGTAGGTATGCAATACCCTTGACAAAGCAGAATTTAGATGGATCCAGTGTTTAGAGCAGTGAAGGTGAACCTTTTGGACTCGGCATATCAAAAATTTGGAAAATGCCTATCTTGACTCTGCTGGCGTGTCATAACCTCCCTCCCCATGAAGAAAAGAGAAACAGTACTTTACATATTCATTTATTTTAAAAAAATACAGTCCAATCATGTGTGCTGCTATGTATTATAAAAGTAAAAGAAAAATCAGTGAATTACAACAGAGAAAACAATATGCAAACTGATAATTGATCTTAAAATAGTGCACCAAAAATTACCCTACTTTTTATAGTAATTTTGAATCGAACAATATACTCCTGAGCACCACAGGAAGGTTCGACAAAGCTTCTTATTTAAATTTGACTTTATTGGGTGCATAAGACTCGAACTTGAAACATAAATGCATTAACTGAAATCACCGCGTTTTTGTCATTTAACAAACAGACTTCATCAGATGAACATTTCAACAACCATACATTATTAAATACCCACCTCTTTAAAATCCACCAATAAAAACCTATCCACTAGTCTTACTAATTAATTACTTGAATCATGTTAAAAATCCTTGTTACTAAATAAAAACTCTCACAAACCATGGATAAAAAGTATAAAATACATAAACACATTAAAAGGATACCTGTATTTTAATAAAACACTTTTCTCTCCCAGCTAATTATCTGTTATAATACAGTAACTATTAATAACACAAATTTGATTAAACTGGCACTCCCTCTAGTGCCTAAAATGTAGTTATACATAAGAATTTCCATTTTACAAACTGTGCTGACCACTTGTTTTTATGCCTTTAAACTGCACCTATTGTGTATGAAAATAACATTAAAAAATGTAAAAAATAATAATAATAAAAAATAAAACACTATATTATGTATTTATTCCACAGGATAAACTCATATCTTAACAGCTCTTTGTTTTAATATGGGGGCTATCAAAATGTTTTCATTAAGCCCTGGGGGTTTATTTGCTTCAAGCACAATTTGCCAATAAAGCTCTTTAAATTCAATAGTAGTCTCCCAAGGCCCCCCTCTGCTGTCTTTTGGTATCTATTTCAACACAAAAAATGTGTAGTTTGCTTGGCTACAGTGTAATGAGTGTTTATAAAGTGCATTGTTCATGTTACGATTTTGGACATCATAATGCTCGTAAATTTTTTTTTCAATGTGCGTTCAGTTTTCCCAATGTAGAACGCATCACATGCCTTACACTGGGCCAAATAAACCACTCCTATAGTGTTACAGTTAGACTAAGTCTTCCCACCTATAAGCATATTACAACTTTGAATGTATACACTTTCTTTGTTACAATGTATTGGCACTGTTGGCACGTGCCACATTTGTACGGCCATTTTCTTTTTTTGTTATCATACCTCCTATTCGTTGACCCCTGGTTTTCTAACAGATTTGGTATACTATATTATTTCCTAAAAATAACTTTGACTGGTTTACCTTGTATTTTGGTGATGTCTGTCAAATTCACAAACTTGTCCCCCTCTCTTTCCAGTATTCTCTTAATCTGATTAGCATCTCCATTATAAGCAGTTATAAACACTCTCTGATAAATGCTTTTATAGTCATTATTTTTAACAGCATCTTGATTACCTCCCAAATCTGTTTGTTAAATGACAAAAATGTGGTCATTTCAGTTAATGCGTTTATGTTTCAAGTTCTAGTCTTATACACCCAGCAAAGTAAAATTTAAATAAGTAGCTTTGTCAAGCCTTCCTGTGGTGCTCAAAAGTGTATTGTTGGGTTTTTGTTTATTTGAGAACTTTTTTTCTCTGGTTCTGAGTTTCGCAGGATGGAAGGCGAGACTACCCTTCTGGGAGCCAATAAGGCAAGGAAGGAAGA
Source organism: Protopterus annectens (assembly GCF_019279795.1). Classification (NCBI taxonomy): domain Eukaryota; kingdom Metazoa; phylum Chordata; order Ceratodontiformes; family Protopteridae; genus Protopterus; species Protopterus annectens. Next base: position 867,500,267 of record NC_056729.1, read on the forward strand.
TGTAGGTGAAATATGGAAAATGATAGGCCAGTTGACGCAACTGTTTGAACTCTTCATTCCTATTGCACACTCATTGGCAGTTCCAGCTTCCTTATTAAACACATCTAGTAACCAGGAAGTGATGTCACGAGATGCTCAACAAAAAACAGTCGGAAGAGGTAGAGACGCTAATAATGGTGCTTCTGGCATGGCTAATATTAATAGGCATGATTTGGAATTTTTGAGAAGTCTTAACATTTTGCCCAGTGTGGGGAGAGGGGAAACCAACACAGATTAATGTACACTGGATCTAGGACAACATAACACATCCACCTACAGCCTGTCTTTGGGATGTGGGAGGAAACCAGAGTACCCAGAGGAAACCCACACGACCACAGGGAGGACATGCAGACTCCGCACAGAAGGCACCACAGCAGAGGATCAAACCAGAGAATCTCTTGCTGTGAGGTGACAATGCTAGCCGCTGCACCACCGTGGCTGCCCAGCTGAAAGTCAAATTATTAAGGACAATTTCAAATACACTCTTAACAACTTTCATATTTTCAACTGTAGTAACATTGATTTGACTAGTGGGCATTTCAATTTGTTTTTGAAAGGACTTAAATTCATTCCACTTAGAAAATGTAATTTGAGTAAAACTATCATTGACAAAGTTGTTTGTATGAAAAATAAATTTAGAAACAATAGGGATTCAAAATTCTGAGGTAGATTTCAGAAGTGAACTAAGGAGGAAGAGTACTTTTAATCCCCCGTTCATCCACAGTTAAAAAACTTTGAGATGGTGGTTGATAATGAACTAAGAAGAGAGATTAACATAAACAGGTTTAAGTTTAATCTCTCATCAGAATAAAAAGCCATTTTGGATGAAAAGAAGGCTAATAAAAACATAAACGTTATGAAGCCGGACAAGGGAGGGAGAAATAGTTATAATGGACAAAATTTGAAAGTAAGATATTGGATGTTTTGAGTGATAATAAATATATCAGAGTTTCCAGAAATTCGATTAATATTGACTATAACAAGATAGATCTGTCTCTTAATGACTTGCTCATTGATGGATCAATAACTTTCAACACTTACTCTTATTTTAAAAATGAGAGACCTAGAATCCTTTCCATTTTCGGGATCCCGAAAATGCATAAAGATGTCCAGGATCCACCGTTAAAACTTATTGTTCAGGAGATGGGTCTAAAACTGAGCCATTTGATACTTTTTGGATTTAAAAATGAAAAAGTTATGTATTGAAGAGAATGAAATACTAAAAGACTCTTGCAACTTCTTGAGAAGTATTACACTTGATCATTCAATATCGACATAATTTTTGTGACTACAGACGTAATTGATTAATTCAGTGTCATACCACATGACAAAGGTTTAGAATGGTTTGAGGAGGCTTTAGCTCAGAGGGGTGGTTTAAACAATAATAATTTTCTTGTTTGTCTTGAGTTAATGGACTTAGTCACGAAAAACCGTTATATCTTTTTTGAAGGTGAATTTTTTCACCAATTGAAAGGCGTGGCTATGGGGGTATGTTGTGTCCCCACATATGCAAATATTATTTTATCTATATGGGAACAAAAATTCATCTTCCGATCTGGTTTTGAATCTTGTTGGATTCTATACAAAAGATACCTAGATGACATTTGTTTATTCTGGGTGGAGACTGAAGATACATTGTTAGAATTCATTAATTACATTCAAAATACAACAATTTTTTTTAACTTTATGTTTAATATGAGTACTAATAAGGTCAATTACCTGAATGTTATGATCCACAAATTACATAATGGATTTAAATTTACAGTACATAGAAAGAAAACCTTTTCTAGTTCTTTTTTTGTATTTTTCTAGTGCATCCAATGCATCAAAAAAGAGGGATGATTAGGGGACAGTACATCCAGGCTAGCAGAATGTGTTCAAAAAAGACTTTGATATAGAATGTTCTCTATTAGAGAAAATGTTTTTGGGAAGGGGTTATCCCCACAGCTTAATTAAAGAAATAAGGAAGGAAGTGGCCAATGAGGGAAGGAGTAGATATGCATCCATTTTAGGAATAAAAATAACCAATTTGGGAAGTAATCAAGAGGCTGTTGAAAATAATGAATATAAAAGCATTTATCAGAGAGTGTTTATAATCAATTATAATGGAGAAGCTGATTAGATTAAGAGAATACTGGAAAGAGAGTGGGACAAGTTTGTGAGTTTGACAGAGATCACCAAAATACAAGGTAAACCAGTCAAAGTGATTTTTAGGAAAGGATATAGTATAAAAAATCTGTTAGAAAGCCAGGGGTCAATGAATAGGAGGTATGATAAAAAAAGAAAAGGGACATAAAAATGTGGAACGTGCCAACAGTGCCAATACATTTGTAACAAAGAAAAGCTATACATCCAAAGCCATAATAGACTTATAGATGGGAAGACTTATTCCAAATGTAACACTATAGGAGTGGTTTATCTGGACAAGTGTAATGAATGTGACCCATTATACATTGTGAAAACAGAACGTACATTGAAAAAAATAATTTATGAGCATTATTATGATGTCTGAAATTGTAACATGAACAATACACTTTATAAACACTCATTACACTGTAGCCAAGCAAACTACACATTTTTGTGTTGGAATGGATACCAAAAGACAGCAGAGGGGGGTCTTGGGAGACTACTATTGAATTTAAAGAGCTTTATTGGCAAATTGTGCTTGAAGCAAATAAATCCCCAGGGCTTAATGAAAACATTTTGATAGCCCCTGTATTAAAACAAAGAGCTGCTAAGTTATGCGTTTATCCTCTGGAATAAATGCATAATATAGTGTTTTATTTTTTATTATTATTATTTTTTACATTTTTAATATATTATTTTCATACACAATAGGTGCAGTTTAAAGGCATGAAAACAAGTGGTCAGCACAGTTTGCAAAATGGAAATTCTTATGTATAACTACATTTTAGCCACTAGATGGATGGAGTGCCAGTTTAATTACATTTTTGTTATTAAAGTTACTGTATTATAACAGATAATTAACTGGCAGAGAAAAGTTTTTTTTATTAAAATACAGGTATCCTTTGAATGTGTTTTTATACACTATGTATTTTATACTTTTTATCCATGGGTTGTGAGAGTTTTTATTTGGTAACAATAATTTTTATGGCCATTGGCTGAGTGGGGTTACCTGGACTATGGCTTGGAGTAAGCACCTCATTGGTTCTTTCGAGCTTTTATAAAGTTGTTTCGAGTTTTAATGTTTTCTTACTTAAGAGGTTACCTTGTGAGTGTTTCTGTCATTTTCCAGAAAGCTAATCAGAGGAAGGGCACTGAGCAAAACTCTGATCTGTGATATATAACTTTAAGTATCCTGCTTTTTGCTTATTTTACTAGTTATTGCTTATAGATATTTATAGCACTTTTATTGTCTGCTGCATACTTTTTACTGTATTTTATAGCTATAAACTAATCTGCATGGCTGTACTAAAATGTTCTGCCTCACAGGGCCTGATAAATAAGGTTTTTACAGTCACACTGTTTGTAAGCCTTTTCTAGCTAGTTTCACTGTGTGTGAGGTATTAACTAGAAATTTTCTCCACTTGTTAAATATCTGTTTTTGTTTGTTTGTTCTGATTTCCTGCCAAGGAGTGTATCATGTAACTGGTTTATTTGCAGTTAAAAGCATTCTCTGGAGTCTCCTTGCTCCTTTATATGTTTAAAACCTTCATTTAAAGGCTAACTGCTGTTTTTCTGTTGTGATAAACATTTCTGTAGGGTTTTCTGCCTAAATAGTGTTAGGCAGTAGCTGGAGCATTGTCCATATTCAGGCTTATGTTCTCGATCTAGTTGGTTGTTTGCAGAGGCTGTGTGTCTGAGCACATGTTCGAGGCCATCTTAGTTTGGCAGAAACCATTTTGCATTTCAGTGTGAGTGTAATATTTATTGTCATTGGCTTATTGGGGTTACCTGAACTACGGCTTGGAGTAAGCACCTCATTGGTTCTTTCAAGCTTTTTTTTAAAGTTGTTTCAAGTTTCAAGTTTCTGTTACTTAAGAGGTTACCTTGCGAGTGTTTCTGCCATTTTATACAGAGCTAATCGGAGGAAGGGCACTGAGCAACTGAGCAAAACTCTGAGCTGTGATATACAACTTTAAATATCCTGTTTTTTGCTTATTTTTATAGTTATTGCTTATAGATATTTATAGCACTTGTCTGCTGATTACTTTTTACTGTATTTTATTGCTATAAACTAATCTGCATGGGTGTACTACAATTCTCTGCTTCACAGGGCCTGATAAATAAGATTTTTGCTGTCACACTGTTTGTAAATCTTTTCTAGCTAATTTCACTGTGTGAGGTATTAACTGGAAATTTTCTCTACTTGTTAAACATCTGTTTGTGTTTGTTCTGATTTCCTGCCTGCCTGCCATTATTTCTTGGATCCATGATTATTCTTTCCATGGCCTTATGTATAAGACTAGTCAAACTTATGGGTCTATAATTTCCCAGGTCAGTTGATGGTCCCTTCCTATGCAGAGGGATGGCTGTTGCTGTCTTTCACTCTATCCAGACAAAGCTGGTCAGGAGGCTGTGGTTAAGTAGGAATCCTAAATTGTCCAACAAGTCCTGATTCAAGCTGTTTAAGAGGCAACCTGGTATATTGTCAGACCCCATCAAAGCCATATTTTTAGTTTTAGAGACAGCAGTGGCAACCTCTTCTTTGGGTATAAATGATGGGGCATGGTGGAGGATAGGTAATTTCTGTGGGAGAAATGGGGGGTGAATTTTGATCTGAATTTATCAGCTGGCAGATTTGCTTTATCTTCTGGATGAGTAAAAGTGATGTCATCTAAAACTAATTCCGCACATTGTTGGGTATTGCCCTTAAGATTGCAGACATAAGAGATAAATGCCTTATTGTTATTCTTATCATTGAAGGCTATTTTTGTTTCAAAGTCTGGGTGGCTTGTTTCTGTGGTTTGTCCTGGGCTTGTTTCAGCTGGTACTGCTGTTTCTATGCAGTTGTTTACATGGTCGTGCAGTGCTGTTGCATATACTTCTCTGTAGGCTTCTATGTTTTTTGAGTTAGGGGGAATTTGGAAACTAGTTATGCTGTCACTTAATAGGAAGTGGTTTGCCGTAGAAAAGTTTTTAATGTTTTTGGTTTCAGGTGGAGGTTCTAAATTTACATTTATTTTGAGGGAGTCCTCTTTGGGATCTGATCATAACAGTGAGACTATCACACTTGGGTATGGGAAGGGTGCAGTGCTCTCCCATATTTGTGAGAACCAGATATAGAATATTTTTACCCCTACTGGGAGTGCAGAATAGCTGTTCCAGGGCAATTGAATTTATCAGGTGAAGAAATTATTGGGCTTGCATGTTGTGGTTGTGTATGCCTCACAGTCAATGTAGGGGTAGTTAAAATCACCCATGAGTATGGTATTGGGCTGGATTGCGTGTGGTTCTATCAATTCAGGTATGGTGTATGGGTTTCCTGGTTAATTCTGAAGGACCTGTAGCTAGCAAGAATATAGTAATGAATTTTTCTCTGGTTAGTTGGACATGGAGTAGCTCAAGCACATCATATTGTTTGACCAGCCTTGATATGTGCTTAGAATTTATGCAGATAGCTACATCTCCTACTTTTGCTCTTTCATGTTCAGTGGGTGGTCAGAATGTATGAAAAGAGCTATAGCCATGCACTGCTATTTTAAGTCTAACCGATAATCCAAGGAGAGAATCAAAACTTGTACCCTATGTTTATGAGGTAAATACCTTAACAACTGCGCCAAACCCACCTCTGTAACCACTGTGCCAAACCCACCTCTCTTGTTAGATAGTTAGGTATTCCACAGTGTGGTTAGGTAGGCAGGTATGACACACAGTATGGTTAGGTTGGTAGGTATGGCACACAGTATGGTTAGATAGGTAGGTGTAACACATAGTATGGTTAGGCAGGTAGGTATGACAGACAGTATGGTTAGGTAGGTAGGTATTCTTATGCATCGATAGTGCAACTTGTTCAAATGAACTGACATGGGGGTATTTACCAACAAAATCTGTCAACTATTCAAACTGTAACTTGCAAGACTTTTTAAAATATCGGGTGCTAAAGAAAGCAATTAGCATTTCATATACAAGTCTGACAGTTAGGGAAAAGCAGACATTTCCTTTAATGGACGCTGAAGATTTTCTGAAATGTATCTCCTTGAATCTCAATGTTTTATTTTTCCCATTGTTTCCTCATTGTCATCCATTATAGCACTATAAACCCTGAGTAGCATACTGAAGACATGATGCTCTAATGGGCTGCTGTAATTATTTGCCAATAGCTTTCTGAAGTGTCCACCTGATATTGCAGTTTGATTTACATGTGTATTGTCCACACTGTACCATCATCTTCTTATAGTGTCCTTTTATCATATCAGAATTTGAAAATGACGAGGTAAGAGTGTATTGCTGCATCTGATTTATTAGCTACTTCCATGTGTTACTTTTATAAATGTCTAGTAATGTCAGTTGTCATTGTATGGGTTGTATGCACTGAAAACTCACTGCAAAAATAAATCAACAGATATATATATATATATACATATATACATATATATATATATATATATATATATATATATATATATATATATATATATATATAGGGGATTCCTATATTGTTTTGCACAGCATCCTATATAGCCCAGACAAATACCCTGCCACTACGTAGATTTTAAACTGATATTCACCTTGTGGAGAACTGTGTTCATTGCCAAAATGTAAACATCATAGCAGTGAGTGCATATACTTTTTATATGTTGCTAGACTGTGTAACTCTCCCCCAGACATCAGAAATATTATATCTCATCTATGAATTTCACGGAAAATGTATCTGTCGATAAACCAGGCCTACACTTGTAACACCCCTGTTGCTAAGTTCCCTTCTCCTTCTGATCTTATCCCATCAGCATTTTAAAATCCCAGTGAAATTATTGTCATCAACAAAATAGTCCTGCTGTGTACCAATACTACTAGTAACTATCATAAAATCCTTCAATTTTGGCTCCTGCTTACAGGCCTCAAGTGAATAGCTACAAGAAATATACATACGCCTCACTGTTGAGTTAGATAACTTCACTGTGGCTTTATATATAAGCTGCAAAATAATGCTGGATTTTCTAGAGATATGACTTCCATTAGCATTGGGTAAATACTATCTAATGTACTTAACATGGTGGTGTCCTGTTACATTATATATATTCCTTAATGTTATACAGTATATTTTTGTTTGTTAGCTCATGTTAATTGTGCTGTTGTATGTAATATGGAGCTTACCCCCAGACCCCTACTAAAGATGGCTTTATCCATTTGGACTTCTCCTAGTAGTCAAAGTTAAATAAATAAATAAAATAAAATAAAGTAAAATAAAATAAAATAAACATACAGCATTCAATAGTCCAGCATGCTGCAGTATAGTACTATAAATCACGGGAATGTCACCTTGTCAACCTGTGACCGCTCCTTTTTTCTGAAAAGGTGCATATTTGCAGTGATGTCATGTACATCATGTGTAACTGTTTGTCATTACATGTAAAGTTTGTGTTAGACCTTGCCAATAGTGCGCAAGACAAATATCTCTAGCATTGGCCTCCAGCATATGATGTGTGATGATGCACTGATACCTCTTGTATTTTATTTAAAATATATCACTATCCCTTTATCAGTGAATTCCTCTTATACTGATTAACCTTTTTACATCTCATTACAGATCCTAGGTTACTTACAATACAGCCCTCCTTAGTGAATAGCGTATTGCTTAGAACATTCTATTATGGGAAAGAAATGCACATATAATACCTGAAAATAAGTGTAAATTATTTAGTCATTTTGATGGAATCGGACGTGTGACACCTTCTCTGTGCTAAACACAAATGCAATTATTCCAGTAAAGGTTTACTGTATTGCATGGTCCTTGAAACAAAATTCACTGTGAATAGCAATTTATGAGGGTTGTTTCCTACAGTGTCAGTTTTGCACAGTGCAAGGTTATATACTAAGCAAAAGACATTATATTGCAAAATTAGAAAGTACAGAAAATATAGTAATATGTGATTCTACTGAAACAGGTATGCAGTCATCATTGAAGATTCTGCAGACAGAAGTGGTGTGACCTACTAAATGCAGATCTGATAACTGTTCTTTATCTGTAAACCTTGGTCTGCAAATTTTAATCCTGCTCTAGCTTTAATATTGTACTGCATAAGTTCACTACTGAACCTTTCATGTGGTTACATCTGATAATCGAGTCTTCTGGAAGTGTTATCAGCACACCTGTGCAAAGCAGATTACTTACTCTATTCCGGGCAGTAACAAATATTCCCTGTGTGAATGCTTAATCATGCTGTGCTTCTCCCTCAAGAGCATTGTGCTGTGCAGCTGGAATAGTTTTATTTAATTGTCAAAAGATATACAGCCTTAAGTGTTGGGTCTGACACAGACTAATAAGGCAGCCCTTTTAAGGCTCAGCTGCACTGAATCATATACCACTCATCTTTCTGATGGATATATGACATCATAAACTTCCAAAACAAGCAAAGACAATTAAGTTTATGGCTACAGACCTATGGTGTACTGCTTCCTTGGTCGTTAATGGTATGGTCTTGTGCTAAGTAACTCTCACTGTGACCTTGCACATATTAAGCAGCACAAAACATATTAAGCAGTAGGTTACTTGATCAGGGAAATATTAATTAATTAATTAGTATTTATACCCACTATTGTCTGTGTTTGGCAGTTATGATAACATTTCTTATTTCAACATTTTATTGTTGATTTTTTTTTCATGGAAACTTAATATTCCATATGGAAAAGTTTATCAATAATTTTTGATATTTTCTCCTTTCTTGGTGTAGTGACATATTTTTTGCTGGCAATAAATGGTGATGTTACAAAGCAGAAATGTTTAGTCTGAGAACATACTGCTCCAGCAAAGCAGGAGAATTGTAAATATTGTTCAGTAGACAAAACTCATACAAGTTTGAAAATTTACAAATTTGAATAAAGAATGTTTATGAAGGAATAAATAAATGGATTATTTTTGAAATCTGCTGTAGATGTCATCCTCAGAACAGTATTACAGTTAGTGGTGAGGGTTAAGACTGTAAGTGAGATTCTGAAAAGTCTTACACCGAGCTTACTCTTAAGTCTTCAGAATAATTAAAGGGGGCAATATAGCAAACAATATTTATGTGTGATATGCCATGGAATGGTAATATCGACAAGGCAGATTTTAGTCAATGAACAGTACAGTGTATGTTAGCTTTACTTGCATTATAGTTATGTGGATACATACACAAGTGGAAATTCTTGCCCTATTGTATTCCAAACTTTTTGGAGAAATTGAAGAGACAATGTGACAAACATGGCTCATGTGTGATTTTAATATGAATTGTAACATTTACAAAAAAGATTTTTATACAGTGCAGTAAGGCAGAGTATTGTGGTTTCTTTACTTATGGTTATGTGTTTATGTGTGCGTGTGTTTGTACATATATGGTATCCCAACATAACGCATCTGAGATATTTCAGATGCAGCTAACATTGGGTAAGACTGTGATTCAAGTTGTAGCCTGCTACAGGTCCCCAACCATGTCCCAAGACTCACACTCCATGTTCCTAAGCACCCTGGAGAATATTAAGATCCAACCTAACTCTCTCATACTGGGAAAACTACTCATGTACCAATACACTTGCCCAAAGTTTCCTGGAATTCATTAATTCCAATGCCCTGGAACAGCTTGTTCTTACCCCCACTAGAGATAGCAACATCCATGACCTGGACATTACTAACATGGGCGACCATTGCTCTACACCAATAGTCAACTCCTCCCTGGTTAGATCTAACCACAAACTGATCACCTTGGAAATCCACATCCCTCCCATCCCTACCCCCCCCCCCCGCAAAGGTAGCCACCAAGAAAAACTTCTGCAAAGCTAACTTTGGGGTCCTAAAAGCAGAGGTGGCTAACTTTTTTTTTTTCAAATAAGTTTTTTATTTTCCAAATAATATAATGTTTAACAATACAATCATCAATAAACAAGTATTATAAACCTTTATATACTCTATGTACGATTGACCTGAACACAGGAGGGAAAAAAGTAATAAAATATATGAAATTAGTAACAACAATTTATAATATTCAATTAATAAAGTATAAAGTTACACATTAATTATTTAGAGTTCATTTTTAATGTCTCAATAAGAGTTAACATTTTCCCAAGGACTGTTTGTCCATGTTTTAGGTGAAATTCTCGATTTCTTCCCCTTGATTTCTAATGTCGCTGTTTTTTCCATCAATCTCAAGAATTCTTCCAGAGTAGGATCTTGTGAAGACTTCCACTTTCTTGTTATACATTTCTTTGCCACAGCTAGTATGGACCAAAGTAGGTATATATCTTTTTTATTCATTCCAATATTATCATTAACATTTAAGAGGATTAAAGATTTGGTTAAAATAAAGGTATCTGTGAATATAGCTTGGAGAAAAATAGTAATTTCTTCCCAGAATTTTTTTATACTAATACAATCAAGAAATAGATGAGACCAATCAACTTTACAGTTTAAAGAACATCTCCAACCAATGGATTTATCAAGTGAATTGAATTTGGCTAGTTTATCAGGTATAATAAATGCACTTTGAATATATTTCCATGTAAATATTTTCCATACTTGTAAATTAAATGTTAACAGAACATACATTTTTTGTTTTACTCTCAATTGATAGATTAGTGTGACATCCTTTTGCTATGAAATTCCAATATCTTGCATTAGTGTTAATTTTATATGTTATCAATATTTTGTATAATTTGAAATTAGATTTGTCCAATTATAATTGTCATAAATAACTTCAGATATTAGACTTACCAAATTTAGACTAATTTTATAAGGAAAATTAATAATTTTGCTATTATGATCCTTAACATATGATAATATGCTTTGTAGTATCAACCAGTCTGCTGATGGAAAGTCATATTTATTCTGAATTTGTTGAATGTCTAATATTACTTGATTCTCTATACAATGTTGCCAACAAGTGAAGTTTTTCCCCTCCCATCTAGTTAAAATAACATTATGAATTTTATTGAAGAATTTCTTTGTAGAGCTAAAGGGTATTATCAAGTCTAGCCAAACCTTAATATCCGTGTTAGTATATATAAATCTTCTGAATAAATTGTAAATATTTGTATAATTTAAGTTTGTTGGTTTTGTTATATTATATTGAATATTAACAGTCAATATGTGCCACATCCTATTTTGTTCACTTAATATACAATTTTTAATTATTTTATTTTCATTTAGAAAAATAATAGTGTGCAATGTTTTCCATGTTGAAGAATAATTAGGATCTATCCAATTAATGATAGTTCTTAATATGAAAGCTTTTATGTATGATTCTAGATCTGGAAGTTTAATTCCAACCATTTCCCAAGATCTAATATGATGTGTATAGGCTATTCTATTTCTTTTTGGATACCAAAGAAAGTTTAATAGAATTGTATTTATTTATTTCAAGATTTTCTTGTTAGGTACTATAAGAATAGCTTGTGCAATGTAATTAAGTTTTGAAAGTATTGTCATTTCTATTATTTTTAATCTGTTTTCAAATCTCAAGAACATTTTATTCCAGCTTACTATTAACATTTTTATTTTATTAATTATGTTGCTATAATTTGTGGCTAACGTATATTCCAAATTATCACAAATTGTTAATCCTAAGTATTTTATTATGGGAACTTGTTTTCCTATCACACAATTTGTAGTTAAGGTAAATTCTCTCTTTTTATTCAAATGCATATAATTAGAATTTCCCTTGTTAAATCTAAGGCCGGACATATGATAAAACCTTTCCACTATTTCATCTAGTTTTTTTACTGATTTCTCCGAGACAGATAATGTGAGTAAAACATCATCAGCAAATAACATAATTTTTGAAAATGTTGATACACAGTTGCCCAGTAGGAATGGTGAGCACTTTTGCAATGGTAACCAATGCTTCATCAGTCTGATGAAGCAATGGTTACCACTGTGAAAGCGACCAGCATTTTGTATTAAAAAAGAAGATTTTACTTTGTCATGGTTCAACTTCTTTATTCCAGCTACCTTCCTACTGGGAACCTGTGTTTCAACATTTTCAACTTCTGGTCTGGTTTGGATTTATTTGTTTGCTGCTTGTGTAACATCATTTTTTAATTGAGTTGACTATATACATCTATGCCTGTTATATTAGAGTTGTGGCATACTACTGAGGCAAACAATTCAATTCCTAAGGCAAACAGGATGGGACACATTGGAAATCCCTGCTTTGTACCTTTGGTTATTTCAATAGCCTTCGAGGTAAATGGCCCAAGTTTTACATAAGCCAAATTGTTTTTATAAATATTCTTTATTAGCATAATAAAATTAGTAGGGAATTCAAACAATTCTAAAGCCTTAAAAAGAAAATCCCAGCTCAACAAATCAAAGGCTTTTTCTATATCCAAAGCTACTATTAGAGCTTCTTGGTTGTTTCTGTTTAGAAAATCTATGAGTGTTAGAATTCTTTGTATATTGTCATGTGTGTGTCTTTTATGAATGAATCCTGTTTGATCCTCATTTATTATGTGTATCAATGATTTTTTTAATTCTACTAACTAATATTGACATGAAGATTTTATAATAATTTTTAAGTAAAGATATTGGCCTATAAGATTTACACTGTAAAGGGTCTTTGTTTTCTTTTATAATGGGTGCAATTAAGGAGTATCAACATGACATTGGAGTTGTGTTTTGTGCTAGAATTTCATTCAAAGTTTTGTGAAACAATGATATTACTGAATATGGAAATATCTTATACAATTCATTAATTATTCCATCAATTCCCAGTGTTTTATTACTTTTACTTTCCTTGATTTCTTGAGTAATTTCTTTTAGAGATATTTGTTTTTGAATGTCTAACTTTAACTTTTCTGGTAATGCCTTTACCTTTACTAATTTCAGGTCTAAGTTTGATGTATTAGTTATATGTGAGGTATCATTATAATGGTCAGATAAATAATGTTTAAATGCATCTAGTATATCAAAACCTTTTTGTATTTTTTTTCCTTCCTTCATGTATAATACTTGTAATATTATTTTCAATTGAATTTTTTTAATCTTATTGCTAAACTATGCATATGTTTGGGTGATACTACATAGGAACTAAGTTTTAAACTTTCTACATCTATATTAGTTTTGTGAGTTAGGATTTCAATATATCTTTTGTTTAAGTCTTCCAATGCTTTTTATGATTATTTTGTGTGTAAGCAGATGCATTAATAGTGAGATCTGTAATTTGTTTTTGGATGTTACATAATTCTGATTCCCACTCTTTTAGTTTTTTTTTATACCATGAAAGAATATTTCCATTTAGATAGGCTTTCAAGGTATCCCAAAGATTAATTACATTTATTTCAGTAGTGTAGTTTATATCTAAAAAGAATTGTACTTCTGAATCTAACCAAGGTTTAAATTATTTTAATTTTGTAATGTAAGCTGGAATTCTTGACATAAAAATGAATTTCTTATAATCTGTATGTATTTTGAGAATTAATGCATTATGGTCTAGAGAGGGACAAGGGATTATGGAAAATGTTATTATTTTTGAATTTACCTCTTGAGATATGAAAATTTTATCAATTCTTGTATGTGTCCCAAAAAACAGCCTGGAGAAAAAGTTCCATGACATACAAACAGAGTCAGAGGTGACTAACTTCACTGCACCCATGCAAATGGAGAACACTTGCATGACCGCCAAATTATACACCAATGCACTGTACGAACACATACACAAATGCATGGATCTCACCATACCCAACAGAACCAAGACGCTCTCTTCCAAAAAAAGGAAGCCAATCTGGTGGTCCTCTGCCATAAAAAAACTCTACAACAGAAGGAGAAAACTGATGCGGAATAAGGTGAAGTCCCAAGACTGGAAAAATTCCCTTGTCGGCCTCAACAAAAAGTTGAGATCCCTCATCAAATCCTCTAAAATTAGGTATGAAAACAGAATTGCAGCAGATAATAAAGACAACCACTAGGCCTTCTATAGTTATGCAAAGAATCTCCACAGCAATACCCAGATTTGCTCTGAGCTACTGCACAATGTTACCTCCTATACCGAGCCAACAGATATTGCCAATATACTGGCCGACAGATTCAGTGCCAACTTTACCCCGCCCCCCCCCAAGGGACCAGTCATAATACCAGTAGATTGCTGGGCACCCAGTATTACTGCTGCACAGGTTAAAACAGTACTGTCCAAGACCAAGAATACAGCTTCTATGGGACCTGACAATATCCCTGGCTGTGTTCTACATGAACTACAGAGTGAACTGGCACATCACCTGTGTGCCCTGTTTAATCACAGCCTCGCCTCATGCTTTGTCACTACTGAATGGTGCACTGCTACAGTCATTGCTCTCCACAAAGGAGGAGCGACTACAGACCCTGGGAACTATCGCCCCATTAGTATGATGAGTCTGATATGCAAAGCTATGGAATGCATCATCATGGACCTAATAAACAAGGATATAAGGAATCTCCAAACTCTGGATCCCACACAGTTTGGTTTTGTGAAGGGTAGATCATGGCTGCTCAACTTGGTCAACTTCTTTGAGTCAGTCACCAGAGCTGTGGATGAAGACAAGGTGGTTCATATAGCCTACCTTGATCTGCCCAAGGCCTTTGATACCATTCCCCACTCAGGAATCATAGAAAAACTCACTAAGCTAGGCATCAACCCCTATATCACTAGGTGGGTTGCAAACGGACTCACAGGTAGAACCCACAGTGTGAAAGTAGCTGACTCCAAGTCAGACTGCCAACCAGCTGTGAGTGGAGTCCCACAGGATTAGGTCCTGAGTCCTCTCCTGTTGGTATCTACTTTTCTGAAGTCTAGGCCAACACAAAGGGACTCTGGTTGACAAAGTTCACAGATGATTGCAAGTTAGGAGCTATTATTAACTCCCCAAGTGATGTTGACATCCTACAGAAAGGCCTTATTGAGACCAACAACTGATGTCAGAACCATGGCCTTAAGCTCAAAGCCAAAAAATGTGCTGTCATCCCCTTTGGGAAAAACCTGGTTCCCATGAATTACCCCATCGATGGTAGTCCACTGAACACAGAAGGCATTATAAGAGATCCGGGAACACAGGTTAACAGCAACCTCTCTTTTGACCACCACATTGCCACTTTGGTCAGAAAGTCCTTCTATGTGGCACATCTCATTACTAAGCGTTTTGCATCCCAGAAGAAAGAGGTCATTGTCTCCCTCTACTCTTCCCTCATTAGGCCAGTCACTGAGTGCAATGCCCCATTTGGCATGTACCTCACTAAACACCTGAAACAACTGGAGAGACTGCAAAAGTAACTCACAAAGAGGATCCTAGGCCTTAAACATTTGTCTTATATGGACAGACTAAAACAACTCCCAACTATTCTCTGTCTCATATTGCCTACTTGCAGGTGATCTCTGCTTGACTTACAAAGCCATGTCTGACCCAGATCTGTTAGAATTGCTACATCTGAAGAAATCCCAATCCCTGCGCACTACACACGCCAGAGACCTCAACCTCATTACCACAATCAACAGAACATGCTGGAGGGACAGGTTCATAACCTAGAGACTGCCCATGCTATGGAATAGACTTCCCATGCATGTCAAGCAGAGCACCTCACTGGCCCTCTTCAAGAGAAATCTTGATGAGTGGATGGGAAATAGAAAATTCACCCCAGGGATAACTCCAGTGGCTTTACACAACAGAGGCATTGGGAACTAAGGTCAGGTGGCACAAAGCCAGGGTAATCCTATGGAATAGGCTTGTAAAGCCTCTAGGACCATTAGTCTAGTACACACCTATGAATGTGTGTGTGTGTGTGTGTGTGTGTGTGTGTGTGTGTGTGTGTGTGTGTGTGTGTGTGTGTGTGTGTGTGTGTGTGTGTGTGTGTGTGTGTGTGTGTGTGTGTATATATATATATGTATATATATATATATATATATGTACACACACACACGCACACACACAATGTATGCAAGATATGTGGAAAATGTGTATCAGTATCAACAAGAAGTGCCATCAAAAAGCATTACAATGTAGTTTTTCTACTTACATCAAACATCACTACAGTCTTGTAGATATACAAGACAGACCTAAGAAGTGATTACATCTCAAAGAATATGATATAATAGAAAAGTTGACAAGCCATGATATTAGAAAAGTGTGCTATCTCCACATGCAGAGGTAATAATCCCGTATATGTACATGCCTCAGAATACCACAGACTTGTATGACAAACTGACACCATATTTAGCTCTCCAATGTTATTCATTATCAAAGGGCCTCATTAGTAAGCAATGTTTTCAAATCTTATTCTTTGCAAAATGTGTACCCTGCCAAAGAATACTAGCACACAGTTCCGATATTCACAAAAGTGTAATGATCAAATAGGATGTGCCAAAGTCTGCAAGTCTTGCAGATCAAGGGAACTGCACTGATGTAGGGGGGGGGGGTGGATCCCTGACAATGACTGAGACATGTATAGACAACTGCATACATCCGACAACACTATCATAAGTGCAGCAGAGGCATACTGCTACTATGCACATTATAATGCACGTGAAAGTACATCATACCCATGATACATCATTCATAATCTCAAATAAGTGAAGATGCTATACCTTCATATAAAGAAAAAATCACTCCAACTTACTATTTTACATATCCATAGTATTCTCAACTTATATGGTTACTATAATGTATTTACTTGTATGTGCCACTAATGTGAATATGCCAGATATCGCGTTTCCTGTCATATAGTCATATAATGTTTCCAATAAGGTGATGGGGTAATATGCTAATCATAAATATTCTGTTCCTTACATTTTATCTGCATGACAGAGGCTTCTATAATAGTATGAAATACTGCTTAGCACAGCTATCAGTTCTGCTTGGGACTAGTATGTTACAGTTAACTTATATGCACAGTAACTGCATTATAGATATGTACAGACCAGTATAAGTATTACTCATTTAATTGTACTGTTTAGTATTCCACACACATATAGTTATAGTCCTCTGACTACTACGTATTAGTAGATATCAGCTGTGTGTATATTCAGGTGGCACTATTACTGTGCTGTACACTTAACTGTGTGAAGCATAGCCATTAAAGCTCAGGCATCACTGTAACTCTGATCATTTCTTAATCTGATAGTATATCCTGCATCATACAAATGATTATCTGCAGGACCTTTTTTTGTAAAAATGTGGTGGATCTGCATGATGTCATTATTTCCCAGGATGTTTAGCTATCCTGAGCCCTACTCCCCATGATACTACAGTTATGCATCATTGTACAAGTATTTAACTCTCCCAGGTCAGGTTCATCAGCTGACCACACAAGATGGCTTGATAAAATACTAAGAGATCCAATCCCCTCTATGCTGACATTATTTAAAAGAGCACTGTCAGCTGCTAGGCATGAGCATCTGTTTATGAATCCACACCCCTCCTAAAGTTGTGACTGCACATTCACATACTCTCGCCACTGTATTTGGCTATGGATTTCAATGATACTTCAAAAATGGCCTGCTTCACACCTGCATGTTATCCTGCATTCCTTTTCTGTAGATGGATAAGCAGGCATAGCCTCATCATTCTTCCCTTCCCACACCAGCCCTTATAGATGCTTGGGCTGCTAATTGAAACCAGCCTTCTAGGGTAATTGTAAATATGTTATCATTCTACATCAACAGAACAGGCCTCCTTTCTAATACTTTTGGATGTTAACACATGCTTTTGGACTCAGCAAGGGTTGGCATTCATTGCTGTTGTTTGCTACAAGTCCCTGAAATTGCCGACTACACTGATGTAGGGGGATGGATGCCTGACAGTTGTATGTCATAGCAGGACAGTTAAATTCAAACAAATTTTCCCTAAAACCCAGGCAGTAATATGCATCCACTGAGTTATTCCATGATTGATTCTGAATAGCCACCCATATTTACAACAGTCTTCAACCTAGCATTATGGATAGTTGGACTACCCTTGTTTCTCCTGTAAACCTTGTTGACTTGAGTCTCTTCAGGCAATGCAGCAATTGCCTTATATACGTAAACAACCCTCTACTAATAACACACTCTAGTGCAGAGTTTAGGAGATGTATTTGCATCAAGAACCTAGAATCCATGCTCTCTCTCACTCAAAACATAATGTGGAGAAGGTTGTCAACTCACCCACCATTACATATGCTCATAGTATCATTACTCATACAAATAATACTACTCATACAAAAAGTATGCATGAAACACGTAAATCCACATATGTGGAGGTTCTCTAAAAAAAAATTACCGAAACACCGAAGACCTCCAAAATAAGACTGCTACAACTAACACAGTCTCCACAGTATCCATGACACATAGCAAAACCAGTGTCTAAAACCCACCAAACCAGTAAGGCGTAACAATCATAAACCAAATGTTCTTATCATTGGAGACTCAATAGTGAGACACATGGATGTCTACTCACCAGTGGACATGGAAAAAGCCATGGTCAGCTGTCTGTCCAGTGCCAGGATTCATCAGATCACACATGCACTCAGGTCTCTCAGTAATAAGTACTGTTATGACTCTGTCATAGTTAATATTAGTGTGAATGACCTGTAATGTACCTCACTAGACTATATGAAGAGAGACATGGTGGCAATCTTTGAGTATATGTCCCAGGCAGTTATGCTCCTTGCTTTGAGTACCCTTCCCTAGAATGATGCCACAGGATAAACAAAAAAATGATTGATTTCAATAATTGGCTCAGTTTTTGGTGTCATTCAAAGGTGATCCAGTTCCTGTCAGCCTGGGATGCCATGGTCGACAAAACTTGCAGCTTTACCAGAGACGATTTGCACGTGGTCCCTCTAAGCTTTTTGCTGCTTACAAAGGCTGTTGTCTCCCCCTCAGTGTCTTTTTTAGGCAAGATCTCAAAAATAACATTATTTATTTATTTATTTACAGTTTATTTACTGGGATAGTCCATTGGGCCAAGAAGAGCCCATTTTCAATGGAGTCCTGGGGAGAAAAGCTTCATGACAGCAGTATACAATGTACACAATGTATTACCAATGTGAAATTAACCGATAAAAACAAAATAAGGGTCATTCTGCTAAATGCTAGGAGCTTAAACCAAAAACAGCACTCCCTGGAAGCACTTCTATCACTAGAAGATGTGGATGTCTGTGTAGTTACAGAAACCTGGTTCAAGGCCTCAGAGAGTACCCTGACCTTACAAGGCTACAATGCCTTCCACACAGTTAGACAGCAAAATGAACATGTAAAAAACAAAGGCAGTGGTGTTTCAATCGATATTAGAGATAACTTCATCTCCCATCTAGTTAGACTGGGTAGCTACATGGAGGTACTCGAGGTCCAGGTTACAGTGGGTGAGCTCTCCATTCAAGTCACAGCCAGTTATAGATCCCCCTCCATGAGTCACATCACCCATGAAGCATACTTGAGCAAACTGGAGAAAATCCAAATTTTACTGAACAGACTGGTTATGGGGGATTTCAATTATCCCACCATCAACTGGGAAACCTGCGCTAGTCCTAACTCGCTAGTGCAAAAGTTCCTTGAATTTGTTAATTCAAATGCCCTTGAACAAATTGTCCATACCCCGATAAGAGGAACAAACATTCTAGATCTGGTCTTCACCAACATGTCAAACAGGTGCAATGCTGCAACTGTTGGACCCTCATTAGTTAAACCTGACCATAAATCAGTCACTTTTGAGCTGGCACTAACAACAGAGCTCACAAAAGGTGAAATCAGACTAAAGAAACTTCACCAAGGCAAACTATACCCTCCTAGGTGAAGGTATAAATGCATTCTAAGCCCCACCTCAAGCTGGAAGTGGTAACTATGCCAAAGCTTACACTAGAGCCCTGTGCAATCACTTGCATAAGTGTATAAACCTGGTTCTACCAGAAAGGATCAAAGCCTGAGCCCCAAGTAAAAACAACCTGCCATGGTAGACATCCAGCATCATCAAACTTTACAATAAATGCAAAATATTGCTGTCCAAAAAAACAAAGGCAAGGCCTCAGCAATGGAAAAGCACCCTCCTCAGCATCAACATACAAATAAGACAAACACAGCCTCTATGGGACCAGACGGCATTCAAGGCTGTCTTCTAAACAGGCTAAAACATGAACTAGCATCACCACTAAGTACCCTTTTCAATCATAGCCTAACCACAGACTTTGTTTTTGCAAAATGGAGAACAGTAACAGTTATTCCCCTCCACAAAGGTGGCCTAGCAACAGTCCCTGGGAATTAGTAGCTGATTCATAGCATTTATAAGTGTTTGCTGTACCTGTTTCTGCCTGTTTTGTGAAAAAAAAGAAAAAAAAGAAAAAAATATCTCTTGTTTTTCCTGCTTTACTAGTTTAGTCCAGTTTCAGAGTTGCTGATTCCTGGGCTTTGGTTGTAGTTCCTGTGTACTGTTTCCTTGCCTTATTTGGGGGAAGGGAAGCTACCTTGCTTACCAGTGGGAGTGGGAAGCATTGAGCTGCCTTTTGTCCAGTTTTGTGAGGTTTCAGCCAGTAACTAGTAGTTTATTGGTCGTTTTGGGCCAGTTTCTAGCTTTTCCAGCCCCTGGTATAAAAGCGCTAAGCAGCGTTAAGCCTTGATTTAGAGCGGAGCTGCCACTGTTGCACACTAGGGCAGTGCCGGTTAAGCAGGTTTAAACTATTCGGCTACCTAAAGTCCACTCTTCAAATTTTCCCTTAAAACTACCTTCCTCGAACTATACTACTGATCAAATCAGCGTATCCTATAACTAAAAGATCAACTCTACTTGACTCCAAGTAGACTATTCTCTATCTATTAAACCTAGCACTTGCTCCTACAGTACTTATTACCTTGATACGGCACTCTTGTCATAGATAGTACCCCAAAAAGGCAACCCCCATTTCTCGGTCACCCACGTCCCCGGAATCTTTTTAAAGTTTTTCGTCTACCCTTCTAGCATGTCGAGGGATCAGTTGCTAGTGTCCTCTCCTGCTCAGCTGGTGAACCTGGGAATATTGAGGCAATGTTTCAATTGCCTCATGTACCTGAACAACCCTTTCCTCCTCCCACAAAACACAAATACATGCGAGAGATGCAACTATACGGCCGAACTGGAGGCTGAGCTCTCTCAACATAGGACTGGCAAGACCAGTCAGGAGGAGAAGGTTACCACACACACTATAGACCCAGTCTCACATAGTACCATTACAACCTCAAATCATACACATAAACACACAAAGACATACTCGGAGGCTCTGATCAAAAATCTACCAAAACAGCAGAGGCCACCAAAGCAGACACCCAAACAACCACCACCTCAGAACACAACACCGCAACACATAGACCTCACAGTCAGAGTGTCAAACAGTCACAGCCCTTAAGGCCAAACACAATGCCAGACACACTAGTCATTGGTGACTCCATAGTCAGACACACTGATGTCCCGCTCACCAGACTGAGTAAGGAGAAGGTCACAGTAAGCTGCCTGTCGGGCGCTAGAATCCGCCACATAACGCAAGCACTCAGGTCTCTCAACAGCAGGTACAAATATGACTCAGTCATTGTCCACGCTGGTGTAAGCGACCTGAGACGTACCTCCTTGGACTACATGAAAAGAGACATTGAGGAGCTCTCTGATTATGTAGCCCAGGCAGGTATGACCCTGACCTTGAGCAGTATCCTACCTTCACCAAGAATGATGCCGCAATACAGAGATAAGATGATCAGCTTTAACAATTGGCTTAAACACTGGTGTCATTCAAAGGGGATCCAGTATCTGTCTGCCTGGGATGACATGCTGGACAAGCCACGCTGCCAAGGGACGGCTTGCACCTGTCACCCTGGGATTCGGATATTGGCAAAGGCTCTTGCCACCCCATAGTGCCTTTTTAGGCAAGGCTCAAATTCTAAACCTACCACCCTAGAACACAAAAAGGAAAAAACTAAGGGTAATGCTGCTCAATGCCAGAAGTCTAAATCTCAAAATGCACGCACTCGAGGCCCTTCTCAGTATGGAGAACATCGATGTCTGTGCTGTGACAGAAACCTGGTTCAAGGCTCCTGAGAGCACCCCAGCGCTATCAGGTTTTACCTCATATCATGCGTTCCGGCCCCAAAATCCGGACAATACCAAGAAAGGTGGGGGGGTATCCATATTCATCAAGGACACCCACACCTCAAGACTGGTGGCAACGCACGATGCATCGGAGACCATCCAGGTGCAATTAACCATAGGCAAGACTGCTCTGCAAATTGTAGCATGTTACAGGCCACCCTCACAAACTCAGGAAACTCACATGGCCTTCCTGAAAACACTAGAGGGATAAATGTATCACCAAACACCATCATACTAGGTGACTTCAATTACCCTAATATAGACTGGGAACACTACTCAAGCCCAAACACCCTAGCCCAAAAGTTCCTGGAATTCATAAACTCAAATGCCATGGAACAACTAGTCACCATCCCACAAGAGGAGATAACATACTTGATCTCATCATCACGAACATGGGAGCACAATGTTCAACACCGAAGTATACCCCTCACTGGTGAGATCAGATCACAAACTAATCTCGCTGGAGGTCCTCATCCCACCCCACCTGAAATAAAAGACCACAGTAAAGAACTTCTCAAAAGCCGACTTCACACTTCTAAAGACTAGTGTGGTCTCCTTTCAGGCCCCGAGCGGGAAAACAATACTCAAGCCGCTGAATCACTTACAAGCGCCTTCTACCAGCACCTGCAGGACTGCATGGATAAGGCAATCCCAAGCAAAACAAAGACTCTTTGTACCAAAGGCAAGCGTCCAGTCTGGTGGACCCCAGCCATAAACAAACTCTACAACAAAAGGAGGAAGCTACTACAAGATAGAGCAAAATCCTTAAAAGGTAAGACACCCTTGATCACTATAAGTAAAAACTAAGAGCTCTCATAAAATCATCCAAAGCAAATTTCGAGAGAAAAATAGCTAAAGACTCAAAAGACAATCATAAGGCCTTCTTTAGCTATGTTAGAAACCTAGGAGGAAACTCCCAGATATGCTCAGAACTAGTTCAAAATGATGTGAAGATTTCTGATCCTACAGACATTGCCAACATACTGGCTGACAGGTTCAGTGCAAACTTCTCCCCCCCCCCCAAAGGAGAGATATCTATACCAAATGAGTGCAGCCCCCCAAACATCTCCAGCGCCCAAGTGAGAACTGCTCTCTCCAAAGCAAAAAACACAGCATCCATGGGACCCGATGGTGTCCCCGACTGTGTGCTCCATGAACTCAATGAGGAATTAAACCCACAGCTAGGACAGCTGTTTAATCAAAGTCTTACCTCTGGATACGTACCCAGGGAGTGGCGCACTGCAACTGTGGTCCCACTTCACAAAGGCGGTGCCTCCACAGACCCTGGAAATTACCGGCCCATTAGCTTGACAAGCCTTATCTGCAAAGCCATGGAGAGGATCATAATGGACCTCATAAATAAAGACATAGGGAATTTGCAGACTTTGGATCCAACCCAGTTTGGCTTTGTCAAAGGCAGATCATGCCTTTTAAACTTGGTTGACTTTTTGAAACAGTCACCAAAGCCATTGATGAGGAAAGGCAGTCCATACAGCCTACCTCAATCTGGCTAAGGCCTTGATACAATACCCCACTCGGGTATCATTGAAAAACTCATCAGCTTAAATGTTAACCCATACATCACAAGATGGGTTGCAAACTGGCTGAGTGACAGAACTCACAGGGTCAGAGTTGCTGGCGCCATGTCAGACTCAAAGCCTGTCACAAGTGGTGTCCCACAGGGCTCAGTCCTGGGCCCACTCTTGTTTGGCATCTACTTTTCGAAGTACAAGCAAACACAGGAGGGTTATGGCTGACAAAGTTTGCAGATGACTGCAAACTGGGCGCCATAGTAGAAAACACATCTGACACAGATATCCTTCAGAAGGGTCTCACAGAAACGGATAACTGGTGCCAGAGCCACGGCCTAAAGTTAAATGCCAAAAATGCATAGTCATACCCTTCGGGAAAAACAAGGTTACCCCTAGCTACCAAATAGGTGGCAATCCACTGAGCACAGAAGAAGTTATCAGGGACCTGGGGACCCAGGTTGATAGTAGTCTGTCATTCGACACCCATGTAGCTAAAGTAGTTAGGAAGTCCTTCTACATTGCCCACCTTATCATGAAGGGATTCTCATCTAGATCAAGGGAGGTCATAGTCTCCCTTTACTCATCACTCATCAGACCAATGATTGAGTACAATGCCCCATTCGGAATGTATCTGACCCGACACTTGCAGCAGCTGGAGAGGCCACAAAGTTCCTCACCAAAAGGATAAAGGGTCTCAAAAATCTGTCCTATGCTGCCCGACTGAAAGAACTCCAGCTCTATTCAGTCGCTTACGCTGCTCAGAGGTGACCTTTGCCTAACATACAAGGCCATGTCAAACCCAGATTTGATGAATATGCTTCACCTCAAAAATCTAGATCCATCAGAGCCACAAGGGCGGAGACTTAAACCTCGACACAGCTATTAATAGGACGTGCTGGAGGGATAGATTCATCACCCAAAGACTCCTATGCTGTGGAACAAAATCCCGGTACATGTGAGGCAGAGCACCTCGCTGGCCTTGTTCAAGAGAAATCTTGACCAATGGATGGGAGATCGCAGATATACCCCAGGAATTACCTCAGTGTCACTGCTCGACAGAGGCACAGCAAAATAATGGGTATAGTTCCCCATACTAAAGGGGTGGCGTAAGCCACAAAACAATGGGCTAGGCTTATAAATGCCCTCGGGCAGATAGCCTAGTATGAACCTATGAACCTATGAACCTATAAGCCTGACCAGCCTTATCTGTAAGTCAATAGAACATATCAATTTGGACCTCATAAATAAAGAAATAGGTGACCTCCAAACCCTGGATTCTACCCAATTTGGCTTTGTGAAGGGCAGATCCTGACTGTTAAATGTGGTGTTTTTTTTTTGAAAATGTGACCAAGGCCATTGATGAGGGCAAATCTGTGCACACAGTGTACCTTGATCTGGCAAAGGCTTTTGACACAATCTTACATTCATGCATTACAGATAAACCTAGCAAACTGAATGTAGACCCCTCCCTTGTAAGATGGGTTGCCAAATGGCAAACAACTTGGACACATGCTATCAAAGTGGATGACTCCACATCAACCAGCAGACCTGAAACCAATGGGGTGCCTAAGGGGTCAGTGCTGGACCCCCTTTTGTTTGGTATATGCTTTTCAGCAGTTCAGGTCAAAATTAAGGGGCTGTGGCTGACCAAGTTTACAGATGACTGCAAACAAGGTGCAATCATTGAATCCCCAAATGATGTCAGTATAATCCAGGACAGTCTCATGCAGACCAGTAACTGGTGTATTAGTCACAGTCTGAACTGTATGCAAAGAAATGCATCATTATTCTTTTTGGCATGAATAATGTCCCTTCACACTATCAAATTAACACTACCCTAAGTACCCACAAAGTGGTAAGGGGTCTGGGATCA
The DNA here is from genome assembly GCF_019279795.1 of Protopterus annectens. Classification (NCBI taxonomy): domain Eukaryota; kingdom Metazoa; phylum Chordata; order Ceratodontiformes; family Protopteridae; genus Protopterus; species Protopterus annectens. The sequence continues at coordinate 867,525,911 of NC_056729.1, forward strand.
CAAGTTGACTGTAACCTTAATTTCAACTGCCATATGTTTACTATAGTAAGGAAAGCTTTCTATGTAGCACACTTGATTAGTAAAGGCAAATCCTCGAGAGTAAAAGAGGTTATAACCCTCTCTATACTCAGCACTAATCCAGCCCATAATTGAGTATAAAGCCCCATCTGGCATGTACCGTACAAAGCACATGCAACAACTGGAGAGACCTCAAAGTTTTCTAAAAAGAAGATCAAGGGGCTTCAGCATGTGCCTTTCACAGACATACTAAAGTCCCTGTCACTATACTCTGTGTCATACAGACTTCTTAGAGGAGACTTATGCTTAGCCTACAGAGCAACCCAAGATCCAAACCTAATAAACTTGCTGCATATCAGTAAATCAAAAAGGACTAGGGATATTCATTCCAGGGACCTAAATATGTTCTGCAACTTAAACAGGACATGCTGGAGGGACAGATTTATCTCCTAGTCACTGCTGCATCTTTGGAACAGTCTACCAATTCATGTGAAACAGAGCACCTTCTATGACACTGTTCAAGAGGAATCAGGATGAGTCGATGGGGCACCATAAATTCTTACTGAGGCTAGCACTCACAACACTCCTGGACATGGCCAGTCATCACTAAATTCATTCTTGGGTGTTGACTAGCATTTTCATGGTATTACTTTGGGATGAAATGGCTAGGCCTAAAATGACCTTTGGGTTGATAGCCTAGTAATCTCCTATGATCCTATGATCCTATTTCAGGCTTGCTTGGAAGAAGTCCAGAGCAGATTTTGTTTAGTTGTCTGTTATAAAAGGAAGCAAACAGATCTACTTGAAGTGTTCCCCATAACTGGTTGAATTCCTGCAAGACCCCCTCTTTGAACTTCCATTTGTGAGGATATGTCCTGGTCCTGCTCAGCTTGTCTGCCACTATGTTTTGCTCTGACAGAATGTAAGATGCTTGGAGAGTTAATGAGTGCTGAAGAGTTACTTCCAATGACATCACTGGTAGCCTGCACAGAAGACATGACCGTGTACACCCATGATTGTTGATGTACCACATATTTGTGATGTTGTCTGAAACCACCAGGAGAGGTCATGGGAACTACAGATTATGAAGAAATTTTAAGGTATGAATCACAGCCAAAATCTCTGATATATATGTACTTTAGCCTGTCTGAGGTAACCCACAGGCTTTACTGTTATCCCCATTGAAACTGACCCCTAGAGAAATCTGAGGTGCCCATAGTTACAGATTGACTTGAAAGTAATGTAAAAAAAGGGGAGACCTGAATTTGCTTGCATTTGTAGTCCCCACCAGTATAATTTTTTTTTATAAAACTCAGATTTGGAATCTGAAATTCAGAGGATGTAAAATTGGGTCCATGTGTTTTACAAACCACTGAATATTTTTTCATTCATAACCTGGCAAGAGGAATCATGAGAACCCTAGATACCATGAACCCCAAAATCCTCAGATACTCTCTCACTAAAGTCAGAGAAGCTCAGGAAAGATTCAAGATGCATACCACCTTCTCCTGTGTCAAAAGCCTTTTGCTAAAGGATGTCTATAAGACATCATAGAAGGGCAACCCTGCCCTGTGTGACAAGGGCAAGGAGGATGTCTGAATATTTATCTGAAACCCAGATTTATCAGAAGAGATTAAACCCATTTTAATGACTTGAGATCTGGGAAAAGATTCTGCAAAACATGAATAAATCATCTAAATAAGGAAATATGTGAATGTCATTCAGTATGTAATGTGCTATGACTGGAGGTTGACACTTTGTAAACACCCTCAGAGCAGTGGATAGCCCAAAAGGTAACGCAGAGAACTGATAATATGACCCAGGCACAGAACATCTGAGAAAATTCCTGAAGCATTTTGAAATGGAAATATAATTTTATACATCTTTAAGAACTAATGTTACCATAAAGCTTCCCTGGGGAGCGAAAAAAAGGCTCTGAAGGATCAATATCTTGAATTTTGGAACTTTTACATACACATTTAGGAATGAAAAGTCAAAAAATTTGTCTGCAAGAAGGCTCTTTCACTGGTGTAAGAAACATTCTGGATTAAAATCCTGTGCCACTTTGATTTAACGTCCCTGATTCTGTTTCTCCTATGATGAGTAAGTGCTGAAGAACCTGAGGATAATGTTCTGTTTCATTCGGATGGTGGTAATGAACTCTTCTAAAAGGGAATATTTGTTTCCAGTGCCAACTGTATCCCTCTTGAACCACCTTTAACAACCAAGAGTCTGTCACAATCTGTTTCCAAAGGGAAGTGTATAGTCATTCTGAGGTTGTAGACTGTCCTTTCTTTTTCTCTTCCAGCCATATCTTTTTGTTTCTGTATTTATTTTGAGAGAGTAGTGCTTGTTTGTTTTGTTTCTTAGATATGAAAGATGATCTGGGAGATTTGTAAAGGGTGGGCCTGAAAAATCTTGAAAACTCTCTGATTTAATTTCCCCCTCTTATCAAATTGATTGCGGACCTGAGTAGCAGATGGGCAAAAGAAAACTTGCTTATTTAAAGCTGAGTTCAGAATTTCAGACTTTACCTTATTAGGAAATGTTTGATTATGTACTCAGGCATACCTCCTCAAAACTGTAGCAGAAGCAGTGGCCACAGGCACAAGATCTGCATGATCAGACACACACCTTAAGGCATGTCTGGATACTTCAGGAAATGTTAGAAATAGTTGACTATCAAAATCTCAAGTTGAGATGCTCACAGATGGAAAACTCAAAACACGAATGTTCAAATTTCCATCTTGCTGAACATCAATGTGTTTGAAAGTTTATATCAGTGAATGCACTGTGCATTCACTAATATAAACTCAAAGTACTGTACAGAGGTCGCTGAACAGTGTGGTTTGGGAAAGTCATCCCTATCCTCACTGTAGTGCGATGTCAGAGTTGGAATATATAGTTAGCAGGGGCTGTGGGGGGCTGGGGGCTTTCCACTCTACAAAACCATGATGTTAGGTATAGGAGTTCCTTTACTGAGATCCTATATGGACATCATGTAATCTGTTCGGCAACAATGTCGAATCTACTAAATTCGTTCAGCTGATTCGACATTGTGCCATGTTATAAATTTTGACTTTAATTTTTTTTTATTTGGTGTGTCGAACGGAAATTATTTTTCCATTTGCCATTTTGATAGTAAACTATTAGAAACAATAGAATTGAGATTGGCACTACCTTCAGGGAGAACTGTGGTAGATAAATCTCTCAATTTGTCTGTAGAAAAAAGCACAAACTTCCACATATGCATCTGATAGTTAAGAATTCTATACACCAAAGTCGAAGTAGAAAAAATTCTGTTACCATATCTGTCCAGTATCTTTTCCTCCTTATCCATATAGGAAGGGTTGGAGGATATCAAGAGCCTGCTGCTTGCTGGTGAATATATGGAAATGGCTGCATGGTTAGAACTAAGATGAAAAAAAATAAATGCTTACAAGTTTGAGAAATTCTATAAAACCTATCTGCTTTTTTGTGGTGACCTGAAGGGTGTGAATTAGACTTGTTACAGGCATAAATAGTCTTCAAAGGCTAGAACTAGTGATATAAAAGACATATTATACAATGAGGAAACCTATAATATCTCCTCAGTTCAGGAAGGCGGAACAACCATTTGTTCCCAAAAAAACAACTAATTCATCCTGGCTATAGTTTGAGAAAAGGACATTTTTTTTTCCAGAGGAGGATGTGAGGACAAATTTTAATCTGAATTTGAGATCTGGGCTTGATAATCTGCCAAAGAAGAAACTCTGTCTCTGTCTACATCAGAATCATCAGACATGTCTTCCTCAGTAATATTTATACTGACCTGCTTTACAGGTACTGTACTTTGAATACCAGGATTATCTATCTATAACAATTTCATGGCTAAGATAATAAAATAATCTTATCTAATAAACAACATATCTTCTGAGTAATGCATTCAACAGTTTGTCTTCTTCTTTACAGGTAATCCTGACTACCAAGTACCAATACGTAAGTCTCTTCCCTGAGACAGCACCCCCCCCATATGCCTCCATGCCTAGGTAAAGATGGTTCTCGTATTCCATATTCAGATACTAGAACAGTCAAAGAGGACAGGGCTAACTCCCAGCCCATGGTTGCTAAAAGTACTACACCATAGGAAGCCAGAGAGGTAAGTGCATAGTCAGAGGAATGAATGCTGAGCTGTCCACTGCAGATTCATCCGCTATTGACTGAGATGAAGACTGAGCCCTCAGCAAGGGTGCTTTGGTAAGGTTATTACAGAAGTCAGACCAGCAAGAGCGGGGTAAGTATCCATGCTATGAAAGAATATGTGATAATGATTACTAGAACAAGTTAGTCAGAAGGTAAGTAGTTTGCACAAGCAGCACACATACACATTTGCACATATACAGAGTCCCCAGAAAACTGTAATATATAAGCAGCACACTAAATCCCTGTCAGAAACCGCTCTGAATAGAATTTAGTCTGACAAAAAAAAAATAGCAGGCAACTTGTGACAGCATAAACACTAGCTATACATAACACATAGTCATCCATGTCAAACTGAAATGGATCTATTTTATATGATTGAAAGATAACATAACAGAAAGTAAAAATATCCAATCTCTGAATGTTGAAATGTCTTCTCCTCTGGATGATGGCATCATAAAAAATGATTGTGTTTTGCAGGGGGAAGTTCCCCACCAGCATATGATATTTCTAGCTATAAATATATATATATATATATATATATATATATATATATATATATATATATATATATATTATATGTATATATATATATATATATATATATATGTGTGTGTGTGTGTGTGTATGTGTGTACCTACATATATATATATATATATATATATATATATATATATATATATATATATATATATACACAGATATAGATATTAATGTCAACTCCAAGACTGCTTCACAATATGGAAAAGGGAAATACTCAACTACAAAAATATTGCCTTATGGAGCAGAAGCCAGTTCAACATTCCAAGATTTGATATTTTTGGCTTCAATCATATAGTCTTTTATTATTATGAATCAGACCTAGTAAAACACTTCCTGACACTAAACTTTCCTTTAAAAAATAAAAGTTTTCACAAGTAGTACAATTTGCCATCAAATTACCTATCAAATTAGCTAACACTAAAAACAGCAGTCCAAGTGATGTTTCGGTATTATTTCCTCCATTTCTCTACTCTCCAACTACCTTTCTCCTTATGATTTTTCAGATGTTGCTGCACCTTATTTTCATGTCTCCTTCTTGACTTTCATGCATACCTTGTTTATCTCTTAATTTCACCATCAGTAGCAAAGCTAAGGTGATATCTACTTAATGCAATACCAGCGTTGGTCAAATCTGAGCACTGTAGCACTCTGTGTGTGGTCTAAACTTTAATATCTGCTTTCTACATTGTAGCAAGTAGTTTATCACAGTTTAAAATAAAAAAAATAAATAAATAACTAAAACCTGAGTGCAGTAGTGCTGCGTGCAAGCAGGGTATAAACTGTAGCAGCAGTTTGCTACATTTGTAGCAAGCAGTTTGCTACAGTTTAAAAAGAGGACATTTTTTAAAACTAAAATATGAGCACTGTAGGACTCTGTGTAGGCAGGGTATAAACTGTAGTAACTGTTTGTTACAGTTTAAAAGAAGAAAGTATTTCTTCTTTTAACAAAATATGTTGAAGAAAGGTTGGGGACAGGGTACAAAAATGGGACCGGAATGGCTGGGGCAGAAGGGAGAGAGAGGAGTGTCATGCATCTGATCTCCTGGTTAGTGTGCCAGTAGAAGGAACATCCATTTTTTTCTTTGTTTGTTTTTGCTCTTCAAATGAAAGACCCTGGAGGGGGGTGTAGATCTAACTATAATAATCCATTTGCTCACAATGTAGTGATAGGCTTATTATAGTAAAGTTTTTTTTTTGGTGGGATTCTGGTTCATAGTGCCAACTCAGAATATGCTTCTATTCACTGTGTATACATTTTTCTTCTAAATTTATTCGGAAAATGTTACTATTTCTTCCTACCACTATGTATTTTTCTTTTCTTAACTATCATCACTTCTGTTTTATTATATCTAAAAAAACTGAAAATCATCTCTTTCTAAAGAAAGACACAGTCTTGTAATTTGACCAAAATAGTTAACAACTGCTTTCCTAAGTTTCATTTTTACTTATCATGTAATACTCTTTTTTAAGTTTATTTGTATTCCACCACCAGTCATTCCAAATTTCATAGGAGAATCTCACATTTAAATTATTGTTCCAAAATTATTCCGTAACTGTACTTTGAATGAAATCTGGTACGATTCTGAATAAACTTTTCTCAGATTACCTTTTAATAATTGTTATACCGATTTTCAGAAATACTGCTGGAGTGCCTTCTGTGTGGAGTCTGCATGTCCTCCCCGCAGTCGAGTGGCATTTGAATGACATGCGTGAATGGGCATGCCTTCATTGAAGGCTGGGCATTGGGCTGGCACCTCGGCACTGTAAAAATCTACTGCCAATCATTAACAGACCGGAGTTCTGCTGTGGCAACCCCTGACTGGGAAAAGCCGAAAGACGAAGAAGAAGACTGCTTTATTACTGGAAAAGCTACTGTGGCACCTTTTTTATACATTTCTAACTAGGTAAGCCCACTGAGCACAAATATTCATTTTAAGGGGCTACCCAGAAAGCTTTTCTGGTTAAATGACTTCCAGAATAGGCAACTAGAAGTATAAAGAACCAAGTGCTGTAACCTTTGGTTATAGAATGCAACTCTTTAATAGTTATAGAGTCTTAATCCATTGCTTTAACTGCCAAACATGCTTCACAATAAAAAACCTTTGATTTTTTGAACATAAGCATAATCCTTGTGCTAATATCTTCTGCCTTATAGGTAATATCAGCTTGAGTTACTGTCATCATATGATTTCTATTTAATACTTCCATCGGGTTTTACAACTTCCATCACTTTATTTCTCCTGTCATCCAGTGAACAATTAAGTTTACCACCATACATTAATATAGGATTCACTATAAAATATTTTTCAGTCTTTAGAGACTAAGGCTTTTCTTTGCAGGAACATAAATTATTTTTTCATTTTTTTTAATATTTAATTCTTATTTTCCTTGTAACAGTTCTTTCTGAACTAGCCTCAGTACTTCATAATGGTCTCAGGTTCACACTTTGGATTCAGTTTGCTAGACATTGCATGTATTTTTGTACTTGTTTCTGTATATTTCTTAGTATTACAGCTTTCCCCCTTTTTTTCCACATGGAAACTACTTTTCATGATGAAAGACTTCCTAAGCAATTCCATGTCCAATTTCTATTACCTTTTTAATATGAATTACTAATATTACCATATCTAACTGCATTTTCACCAATATTAATTAATAACTTCTACATTTACAGTCACCATTGTTTCTATACAGTTGAATAAAAAGTCACCCTTTTCTGCATTTTAAACATTCTGTAAAAATGATATTTTTGTGAGGTCTTTTTCCCCTCAGGTATCATATCTTAGTAAAGTTTTTAAACCATTTTTTTTTTACAAAAAGGTAACATTTTTTGGAATGATCCCTGTAGAAAGAAGTATTTTATTTCTGGAATGATCCCTGTAGAAATAAATATTTTATTTAATTGATTATTAGTACATGAGGTGAATACAGCAGTTCACATTGAATCTCTTGAAAATCTTACCAAGCATACCAACCCACTGACAAAAAGACAAAAAAAAGAAATAAAAACAGAAACAAAAAAAAAATAATTGAATGGCTTTGTTTTTTACACTGTTCAACCAGTGCATTTTATCTGTTTTATTAATACTGCTATTCCAAAACTGCAATGCAATCCTTTTCTTCTTAGTAGTTACATCAGAAGACGTCTGTATGTTATATATGAGCAATGACTGTCCATTTGAAACTGCAAAAAACTTGCTATTAACAACAAATAATGTTTGTTCTTAATGTATACATAAAACATCTCATTGTTAAAGTGAACAATACTTTGGATTTGCCATGTCAGCACAGTGTGGCAGCTGTATCACTTAAAAATCATATCTGATAAGTCTCAACTAAAAACAGAAACTTCAGTTGATGCTTCTGTGATTCTATTCCACTCACCTCTTGATGATTTTGACTTTGTGCTGCTATCGATGATACCTTTACACCAATCAAATTGTTTTTGTTTAGTCCTGCTGGTTCCTTTAGACAAAAATGCAGCATTGTTTTGCCTATTTCCATCTTACTAATTGACTCACTTTGGTCACCCATGGCTAATTGGTCTGTCTCAATTCTTTCAACAATTGTACTACATGTCAGGTTAGCCACAGAATCTTTTCAAAAAGCACAACTTTCAACAGCAAATCTCCTAAACTTCCTGGATAGATTTCTGTAAAGATAATCCAATTATGAAAACAATTGTCTTCATTTCTAGAGTTTGCAGCAACACTCAACAACTCTAGATTATTGATCTACTTAGAGAGTGCCATGGCTTCATTTGTCTTACTTTCCTCTTCCTCCATAACCATTTCCTGTTTCCCAGCATACCTCTTATGATGACCCACCACATGACCAGTAATCAAGAAGCCTCAATCCTCACCACTGGCAACAGTGGGGGACGTTCACTGAGAAGATGACAAGTACACACACAGTATTTTCAGATGCTGCTGTCTGCATCAGGTGCAATTTCCCTTACGAGCACACACAGACCACACTCAGTCCAGTGCTGGTTCTTTTACCTTTCTCCAGATGCTCAGTAAGACTCCCAACTGGCATAGCTATAGAGTTGAGTCCTTAGACAGAATTCCAAGCCAACCAAGTCCTCAAATACTCTCTCTCTCTGTCCAACTAGTCCTTTGTGTCCCTCCCCAAGTAGCTGACACACACACACACACACACACACACACACACACACACACACACACACACACACACACACACACACACACTCTTTGAGATTTTCGATTTGCACACACACACACACCTGGGAAAGACTGGCACAAGTTTACTAGATATGCCCCCTTTTGCCTAGACTGTGAGGTAGTTTTCACTGTCACCAGAATCCCTTATCAGCTACTTTAAGGCCCTTAACAAAGGGTGTTCAATCTTACTGTACAATATTAATACTAATACAAATGGTATTTTGATGAAGAGCAAGGCTATTAGGAGTGGCCCACACAGTGTAAACCAAATAAATATGCAAGTACTCTCAAAACTTGAATATCTCAACACCAATCAGCCATGATGAAAGGTTTAAATATAATTAATAATAAATAATAAAAGAACAAGACAATACTCTCTCTCTGTATATATATATATATATATATATATATATATATGTATATATATATATATATATATATATATATATATATATATATATATATATATATGGGTCTACTTCATTTGATCAAAAGACCATTTGACCTAAACCCATTTGATAGAAATTTCATTTGATTGAAAACCAGTATTCAAGGCATAAAACCAGGATTTGTCCCCTTCCCCAATGGTGTGCGAGCCTGGAGTTGGTATATATAGTTAGGGGGGGTGTGGGGGTGAAGTCCCCCACCTAAGTTTCCTTTAAAAGAAGAAAATAACACAAAAAGTACAGATTTTAAATGAAAATAGGTGGGTGGCTTCGCCCCCACAACCTCCTAACTATATATGCCAACTCCAGGGTCACGCGACATTGGGAAGGGGGACAAATCCCTGTTATTTGCCTTGAATACTGGTTTTCAATCAAATGAAATTTTGATCAAATGGGTTTAGGTCAAATGGTCTTTCAATCAAATAAAGTAGACCCATATATGTATATATATATATATATATATATATATATATATAGAGAGAGAGAGAGAGAGAGAGAGATTCACAGTGGCATCAGAGTTCAAAACCACAGGAAATATTTAAACAACACTGCAGGACAGTCTCAAATAAATAAAGAAAAATAGCTAAACTAAGCTTTACTATATTCCTGACTGTATCTAAGAGAATTACTACATTCTAAGAACTTACTTATAGAGCAAGCAGATATGGTGGATGGATCTTCTAGTTGTTGTCAAGTCCAAGACAGAATGCAGAATGCTCTGTCTCACTAAAAGACTTCTCAAATTAATATCTCAAATATTACTGCTGAGATAACTTGCAGAATGACATAATTTCTCATCATCTGACTGTTAGTTCCCAGGCCAAATAACCACTGATGAAGCTGGCAGTATTTAACATCTACCTGTAAAAATATACACACAAGGGCTTCTCCTCAGATCTCTGCCAGATGCTGGAAGTCATAAAACAATTGCATTCCTTCATGCTTTCAAGAGTAGTAATTACTTCACCCTAAAGACAATGTAGAAAGTTTCCTTGTACAGACATTTTGTCTCTGGCCTAGCCTATAAATTAAGTTCAGATATTTTTTTAAAGTTTGTTGGATTGAGGCTAACCCTCTGGATTCCTCTGTTAACATATACATTTAAACAGTTACAATAGTGCACATACATTTCTGTCCTCTCCAGTAGAGCACACTTTGGATGCATTCCAAACACAAACACTTTATAAAAAAAACTTTTCAACAGACATGTCTGCACAGAATAGTTTGATATACACCTGACATACAGTTCTAAAACAGTTGTAACACAAGCATCTTGTATAAATAATTTTGATATTCACCAGTGACATATAATTATTTACAAAATTCCAGCTAGCTGGGCTGGCAGTATTTCCTTTCATCACACCTCTCAACTTTCCAGATTTTCGCAGAATGTCCAGATTTTTGCTTCATATTTTTGGTCTGTTCCTCAAAAAAATTGTGTTCTTTTGGATTTTTGTGGCAAATCAGTGAGGACTGAATTCCCTAAATAATGACAGGCAATTGAGTTTCAGCCTTTATATCCTTCGGAAAATGCATAGCAACATAAGACCTTCTATTTAAGCAACTTTCTAAGTTTATAAGAGCAATATTTAACATGTCCCTATTTTTTGAAGCTTTGTAACCCCCATTATTTTTGTCTGTGTCCAGAGTTTTTGTGCTAAGAAGTGGAGGGCTATGTTTCCCAGCAGCGTCTGTAAGCTGGAAAGGCTATAACCATTTTCCCAATGCCCTAGCTAAATTTCTACTAGTCAGATTGATGCCACCTTTGGTTTTACCTAAAATAGTCAGCCAGCCTAGAGGGATAAACCTGGTTAACAAAGCTTTAACTAATTAATGAAACAACTAACTAAATATTTTGATTTATAGTTCCTAGGGTTGCCTTATCTCTTCATTATTAGGGATAGACAGAAGATGAGAAGTGGTCAAGCATGGTTGCTATATAATCAGATGTTTAAGACAATTGAGGGCAGATAAGATCCGTAGAAGGGAACAGCATCATCCAGATGCATGGCTGGCATTGATGACTGACAGATGTGGCACAGAGATATAACTAGCATGGGGCAAAAAGGATAGCCATTCTGAACTCAAAGCATTAGGGGGCTTGATCAGCAGATAATCATTCTTCAGTGCATTTTTAACATTCAGCAATGAATGCCAATATCGCTATTGCATCTGTGGTCTGAACTGAAGTATTTTAGCGCTCTGTGTGTAGTATAAACTGTAAAATCTGCTTACTATAATTTATTTTTTATTACTTGGTTATTGGGAAGGTACTACTGAATCATGCAAGAATCCTTTTCAGTGCAGTCCAGGAGAGAAAATCTCTAAAGACATATGTAGTGAGAGAAAAATACAAAGAGATGATAGTTCACCCTATAGGAATAAAACATTATTTGAATGATAGTGATTACAGATTAAACATAGACTAGGTGTTTAGGTGAATGTGTCAAGTAGGAGTTGTCAAAGAAATCACCAGGTCTGGGGACAGCACTGGGCACCAGAATAGCTGGCTATACCTCTGGTATGCAACCCTATTGATAGGGAGGAGTTTGGATGTCTCAAGAAAACATGTTGGGCATTCAGTAGTTTCAAATGTACTTAGCTTAGCTCTGAAATTTACACACAATTCTTTTTGCTGTGGTTCAAAGGTTCATAGGTGTAAATTAGGCTAATGGCCACTGTGGCTTTTATAAGCCTAGCCATGCAACCCAAATGTATCACAAGAGTTATTATGCCTTAGAGGTTATTTTAGGGGTGAATGCTAGTTATGGCATGATTTAATGGCTGCATCTGTCTAGTAGACACATAGGTGTTATACTAGGGATGAATTTTAAATTTAATATCCTTTGGTCTAGGTTGCACTTGAACAGAGCTCTGCTTCACGTGAATGGAAGCCAATTCTCTGAGAAATATACATGTTCTTCCAACATGTCCTATTTAAGTTGCAGGCAAAGTTTAAATCCTTAGATCTAGTAGTTCTGATGTTGCTCATTTTGTAGATATGCAAAAGGTCCATCAGAACAGGATCTAAGGATGCCTTGTACACCAGACATAAATCGTCTTAACGCAATGTACCAGAAACAGAATATAGAGATAAGGCTTCCAGATGATTTACAGAGGGAATTGTGTTTATGCCCTGTATTCTTTTTGAGAGGAATCAATGTGGGTATTCTAGTTATTGCATGTGCCTGGTCAGGTATATAGAGAAAAGGGTATTATACTCAATGATGGATCTAATGATGGCTGAGTACAGTAGCACAAAGAATCCCTTGGACTTAGATACCATGGCCTTACTTATAATTTGAGTGGCATTGAATGATTTTCTTACAACCTTAGAAACATGTCATTTGAAAGTTAGATTACCATCTACATTAGTCCCCAAATCCATGACCATAGCGTCAACTTTTTGGGGTGGTCCATCAATGAGATGGTTTCCTTGGGTGGCATCAGTCATTTGTCTATACTGGACCTTCCTGCATGATGCTAGTATCTTGAGAGTTTCTGTGATTGCTCCTAGCTTGCAATTGTCTGCAAACTTGGTAAGCCAGAAGCCTTTGACACTGACCTTAATTTCTGAAAAATAGATGCCAAAGAGGAGTGGATCAAGCACAGAACCCTGGGGGGTGCCACTAGTGACTAGCTTCATTGCGATGGTGGGGTCTCCGATCCTAACTGCCTGGGTCTTGAAGATGAGCCAGCTGGCAACCCAGCAAGTTACATTGGGTTGTATGCCTAATTCTGTAATTTTTTTATACAGTGCTTCATAGGGTATTATATTAAATGCCTTAGCTAGATCAGAGCAGGCAGTATTCACCATTTTGCTTTCATCCATTGCATTGTTGACCTTCTCAAAGAAGTCCACCAGGTTGAGTAGGCATGACTTGCCTTTGATGAAACTAAATTGGGATGGGTTTAGTGTTTGAAGGTTTTCTATGTCATTGTTAATTATTTCCATAACAATTCTTTCCATGGCTTTCATATGAGATTAGTCAGACAAATGGGTCTGTAGATCCAGGGATCCATTGATGGTTCACGCTTGTGCATAAGGATGACAGTTGCAGTCTTCCATTTGCATGACACAAAGCCTTTGTGGAGGATATGGTTGATTACTGACATGAGTAGCCCTCATAGGTCATATTTCAGGCTATTTAAAAGGCATCCTGGGATATTATTGGAGCTGTATTCTTAGTCTTAAACAGTGTATCTAGGACCTGGTTCCTACTGATATTTGGATGGATTATGTTAAATTTCCAAGGATCTGCTGGGGTTGAGAGGGGATGAAAGTTGGAGCGGAATTTGTAAGCCAGAAGATTTGCTATATCTCACGGCTCCATGAAAGTGGCTCCATTTACCAACAGTTTAGCACACTGTTGTGTACTGCCTTTGAAGTTTCAGACATAGCTAAAGAAGATGTTGTGGTTGTCCTTGGCCTGGGACACTATCATTACATCAAAATTTGCTTTGTTGGATTTAGTTAGTTCTCTTAGCTGTCAGTTTGATGAGAGAGTTTTTATCTTTCTTGATGTTACACTTCCTACTTTCATCTACAACTGTTTTTCTTTTGTTGTACAAGATGTTTCATTTTGGATTTCTCCTGGGTGGTTTGTTTTTTGAGCTAGTTTTGGGCTTCATTCTGGTAGCACAGCAGCCTCTATGCAGACATTGACATGGTTGTATAGAACTTCTCTGAATAATTTTGCATAGGCTGCTGTGTTATCTGGTTTGGAGAAGCTTGACATTTTGATGCTATTGCTTAATAAAAGTTAGTCTTAGAGTAGTTTTGAACTGTTATAGGGTCTGCTTAGGTTGCAGAATTGATTCCTATTTCAAAGGAGCATGGTTTGCAGTCTTACCTTACCAGAGAGGACGCAATATTGCGGAGGCAGGATTTTTCTATATTTATGAGCACCAGCTCCAGTATGTTTTTACCTCTAGTAGGGGTATGCACTAACTGGTCCAGGGCATTTGTGTTTAAGAAGTTTAAATAGTCTAGAAATCTCTGCTCTTACAGATTTGGAATCATGTCGGATTCCCGGTTTATAGAGGGATAATTAATGTCCCCAATTAGTATGGTATTTGAATGGTGAGTGTCTCTAATATGTCTGAGTATGAGCTGTGGGTTTCATGTGCCACAGATGGTGACCTATAATTTGCTAGGATATGGTATAGGACTTTGTCTATAGGAATCTGGATGTGGAGGAACACTAGTTCATTTTCCTGTTTAGATAGCCTCAAGGTATGCTTGTCAATGATGCAGATCAAGGCACCTCCACCTTTTGTCCCTGCTTATGCAGTTGCTAGTCTAAATGTATGGAAAGCACTGAAGCCATGCACAGCTAAGGTACTTTATGTAGCTTTAAACCATGTCTCAGTAACTGTACATATTTCTACATTTTCCAGGGTGAGGAGAGCTTGGAGGGAGTGGAACTTCTTGTTTAAACTCCAGGCATTGAGCAGTAAGGCCTTTAGATTTCCTTGGGTAGATTTTGCTATATTGGAAGGTTTGTCAATTTGGCATTTCCTAGATAGGCTTTATGAGGGAGGTCAATGTTATAGCCAATATTTCAAAGCATAGAGAGGACAGGTACAGATCATCCTTGGCAAAGCAATGTGGTTTGTTAACCATGTCCTTCCATGTGACGAATATTGTATCCTCTTAGAATGACACCAAAAAACAAGCCAATTATTAAAGTAAATCATCTTTTCTTTGTACTGTGTCATCATCCTTGGTGAAAGTACAATGCTGCTCAGCACTAGGCACATACCAGCCTGAGATACACAGCCCTAGAGCTTCATAATGTCTCTCTACATATAGTCTAGGGAGGTATGCCTCAGGTCATTTACATCTACATGGGCTACGACTGAACCATACTGGTACCTTTGGCGTGGAGACTTGAGTGCATGCATAATATGGTGGATCCCAGCCTCTGATAGGCAACTGACTGTCAGTTTCTCCTTGTTCAGCCTGGAGATGGAGTATCAGTATGTTATACAATGGAGTCCCCCATATCTAGGGTCCTGGGTAGAGTATTGGCTTGCCCTATCAGCTTGTTAGTTGAGGCTCCACTAGATGTGGCTGTATGTGCAATCTTAGGTGTTGTTTCTGTTGAGTGCTTTTGAGTTTGCCAAGGATAATTTTTTGAGGTGGAATGTCTGGAGGTCTTTGAGGTATAGGAAGATTGCATTAAAGTGCCCAGATTAAGTAAGTCGATGTGTGGGGTGCATACTATGTGTGCAGGGTGTGGTATGTGTGTTTCTGACAAACAGATTGTTATTGTGAGTATTTGTTTGCAAGAGTTTTGCCTCCAGAAACATTTTGTATATACATCTCTCACATACTGTATTTGCTTCTTTGAGGATTAAATGGTTGTCAGTTAACATTAGACAATTTCTATATTTTCTCAATATACCCATAAACCCAAAACTGTCTGAGGAGAAATTGTGAACGTGCACATCTATGGTATCAGGTCCTTTACTGGGCGAGCTACAAGGCTGCAGTGTACAAGGGGTTAAGAGAGGGCTGAGTAAGGGTGCATTAGGGCTAGACACTAGACTAGGCTCTATAATACTAAATTCAAGAAACAGTGCTCCTCAATGTGCAAACTAGCTGCTCTGTACTACTGAACATGCAAATTAGTTGCTTTACACTCACCGAGTTACTGGTAGAGTTTCATAGGTGGTTTTATAGTGAACATTTGGTTTTTAGGTGTCCCTGACTGTACAATGGACTGCTAAGCCCCACTGCATGATGGGCATCAGTGTGCATATTCTCCAAATGTATACAGGCTCTTAAAACACAGGAAATTGGCTTTTAAGTTGTCTGACCAACAAAACTGCTATACCTGTAACTTTCTTATGTGTTTCCCAACTCATATAGACCAGCCAACCACTTACTGCCACTAGATCTATCCCTGTTTTCTTAATGTAAAAACACACAAAAAAAAAACATTGATTGAGAGAGTAATGTTACCACAAGGCAACTTAAACAAACTACCTGGATAATGTGATTTCAAGTATTAGGCACCTTTAAAATTATTTTAAAATGCCAAATCAACATTTAAAGCAAAAATAAATATTTTGCACTTTAAAACAGTTACCTGAATTACAAATAATTTTCTTATCTTCCAAAGATGGAATGGGATTTATTCAGGACCCTCTCAGAGTGTGGTAGGGGCACCAAGCAGATGGGAGCTCTGAGAAAATTATCAGAAGACAGCATGTAGTAAAGGGGGTTTACTCAAGAGCAGTACTGGTTTTCCAGGTGGGCACTTAGTATTATGGATTTATGGAAAATAATGGGTGGGAAGAGTATTTAAATAGGGGCTTATACAACAGTCCATATTAATGGAAGAGGGGAGGGAAATACTTTGGAAATCAGATTACCATAAAGGACAGAGGCAAGCGACACAGCCTTCAATTCAAGCTACAAGAGGCTAATCAAATAAAGGCAATTTGAGCTGTAGTGCTATGACTCTGAAGTATAGGTCAATGACCCCAGGTAGAAGAGAATTTCATAAACTTTAACTTAATGTCTTAGTCTGTGTGGGTCAGACACAAAGAACAGGGAACAGAAAGACACTGGAATGCAACTTTAAGCAAGTAAATGATGAGCAGAGCATAAGAATCTAGCATCAAAAGTGGACTATAAACAACTGTAAAAACACTGAATCACCAATCCTGGAACAGAATATACAATACTCTCACTACTACAGTTCTACAACTGCCTAAGGCACTAGACTATACAGATATCTACCACTAACATTGTTTATGGAAAAAATGCTGCAATAAATGACAAAAAGAGGCTCAAATCTAGCACTAGTTCACACTTCTGCCACAACCATGAATGAAACTACTAGATTAAGGCCCCATACAGTATTCAAAATACAACTAGCTTTACAAGTAATTCTATGTATAGAGATAGAAGTGCAGTACAATGTATAACGACAATCTTCCCACAACTGTAAGTGAAGCTACAAGACTAGGGTGCCAGAACAAACTAAAAATGCAAACAGATAACGTTTTTGGCTAAAAATGGAAAAAGCAGAAAAGTATAAAAAGTATAACCACACAGGATACTGAAATTGCAAATTAAAATATTTAAGCAGAATTAAAATAAAAGGTTTTTTTTCCTTTCCTTTTTTGAAGAAAAGCTTGTTAATCATACTTCAGGGGTTTCCACACCTCTCCAAGACTTGCATAATAGTCCCTAGGAGGATATAGCTCTGTTCTGGATCTAGTAGACTTGCTGGAGAGGGATTCAATCAAATAAAGCCAATACTGGAGCTCTAGTAGTATGACTCTGAGCTACAGGTCAATGTCTCCAGGTAGGTAGGAATTTCAGAATATTTAACTTACTGTCTCGTGAGGAGTAGGGAAGATACAAAGAATAGGGAAAAGAAAGGCACTGAAATGCAACTTTAAGCAGGTAAATGATAAGCAGAATGTATGACTAGCTGAAAAACTGGAATATAAATAACTGTTAAAGCACTGAAGAAGCAATCCCGGAAGAGAATATGCAATACTCTCACTACTGTAATTCTACCTCTGCCTAAGTCACCAGGCTATACAGAAATTTACAAGTACTCTGTTTATAAAAATGCACCAATAAATTACTTAATGAGGCTCAAGTCTGGCAGTACTTCGCACTTTTGCCACAACTGTGAATGAAACTATAAGACTAAGGTCCCAGGAAGTGTTCAGAATACAATCATTTTTTACAAGTAATTCAATTTATGGAGATAGAAGTGTAGTGCAATGTATAAACACAATCTTCCACAATTGCAAATGAAGCTACAAGACTAAGGTCCCAGAAAAAACTGAAAATGCCATCAGATAACGTTTTGGCTAAATAATGGAAATAAGTAGAAAAGTACAAAAAATATCACCATTCAGGTCAATGTAAGTCCAACTTAAAATAAATAAACAGCATTGAAAATAAATTTTTTTTTCTTTCTTTTTTGGTGAAAGGTTTGTTACTTGCAGTTGAATGATTTCCACACCTCTTCATATCTTGCATAAAAGACCCACACCCTGCAGTAAGTTGTTTCAAAAGATAACAAGTTAGTGTTTAAGCAACATTCTTAACTTCACAGTATGTGACAAAGGTTCTAACTTTCATAGCTCTCAAGGTCAGGTAGGGGATCAGTTATGGAGAAGACTGAGTCCAGTTGTAAAAGGGTACTCACAGACCCTGAAAGTTACATCCCAGTGGCCATGATCCAGCAATAAGTGCTGCAGTAGCCTAACACAGTGACACCATACACGTAGGTGTGGGGGGGGGGTATACACTTAGTATTCTGCTGCTAGCAAATCAGTACATTTCAAGATATTCATATCATTTGATGGAAAATAAAGCACAGTTATGGATATGTTTGAGAAAGAATTGCAAGTTGAAATGGTAGCAGGCCTATTTTACAACTTTTAAAATTTTACCACTAGGGCTAGTTACCACTAAATCGGGAATCATTAAATGGCACAACAGATGAGGAAGCCTCTAAAAAAATATAGCACAATTCCTTTGCAGATTATATAGAATGTAGTTGTTATCTAGCTATTATAGCAAAAGAAAAGTTAGCATCCAGTCTAATACATTGCAAATTATTTTGGGGCTGAATAACATACACAGGATTATCAACAACATTTTCCTCAGATTAGGAACAAGCTTATCATCAAACTGCTAAGTTCATCCTTAGCTGTACAATTAGAACCCACCACTATACTCATCAAACATAATTATCCTTGTACTTAAAAAATAAACTAGATCTCATATTCATAAGTAACACCCATACATTTTATATCAAACATCAGAATGTCCAGACATTGCACAATTTTAAACCGACCACCTCATACAAACATTGTACTCTGTTAAAAAGTGCTAAGACAAACTAGCAAACCTAACAATTTGTACAGATTCTCTGTTGAAAAATTATGCAAGCAACATCTAGAATAAGCTTTCTTATTTTTCAGTGAATTAATATACCACCCATCCTTTAAAATGAACTCATACTGCACCTTAGAAGTGAAATATTATGGATCTTTTAACCCTTAAGCAAAATACATAATAATGTGTGACAATCTCCTAATGTTTGTCACAAGTAAAGTATTTCCTTAGCAAATTCAGTTCTAAACCATTTTAGTTGTAAATACATACAGTACACATTATATACTGATTGAATCCACATCAGTGATAATCTCCTTCTCGTCACAAGCTCTCCTTTCATTAAATTCATTTCAGATTCACATGATACTCATTGCCCATTAGAAGTTAAAATGCTTTAACACCTGGATACCCTCATTCAAAACATTGTACTCTGTCAATAAACCCTTCAAAAATTTCTCTCAACTTTTTTATATAATAATAATAATAATAATAATAATAATAATAATGCAGAAGCCACGGTGGTGCAGTGGTAGCATTGTCACCTCACAGCAAGAGGTTCTCCCATTCGCTTCTCTGCTGGAACACCTTCTGTGTGGAGTCTGCATGTCCTCCCCGTGGTCGCATGGGTTTCCTCCGGGTGCTCCAGTTTCCTCCCACATCCCAAAGACATGCAGTAGGTGGATTGGACACTCTAAATTGGCCCTAGGTGTGAGTGTGTGTGTGTGTATGTGCCTTCTGTGGAAGGTTGGGCGCCGGGCTGGCAACTCGACACTGTAAAACTCCACTGCCAATCATGAGAGGACAGATGATCCGCTGTGGCAACCCCTAACTGGAAAAAGCTGAAAGAAGAAGAAGAAGGTCTGCTCAAATTGCCTTGGTAATCAATAACCCACATAAACCTTCTGCCAATCTGTTTGTTGCCTACTAAAAAAAAATATCAGTAAAAAAGCAGACTTCTCCCTGGTGTTCTTTATAAATAGACAGAATGAAAGCATCTGAAAAGTATTTTGCAAGTCAAACTTTTCTACAGAGGTTGCACTTCCCTCACTTATTTTGAGAAAAACATGTATCTGGTAGATGAGCATTTCAGTTTAACTATATGGCTAAATTGCCTGGCAGCTTTACTCAGAAGATTAAGATTCAGCAAATAACAAACTTTATCCTGTAGTTGTAGATTTGATTCCTTCAATTTCCTCTTGCAAACGGTGACACTCTAAACAAATCACATAACCATATGCTGCACTCAAGTCACCCAAAATATGAAGACTTGGCATTTATTGGGCTTACCAATTAACACATAAATAAAAATCTAAAGTATGTCTTATCCTGAATAAACTTATTTAAATTACAAGTTCCTAATGAGGAGATAAGAATGTACTATAACTGTAAGGCTTGCAACAAAATGCAGTCCAGATCAGAATGCCCATTATTAACAGTAAGACTCTGTGTATCAGTAATTTTATCACAATCATTAGTATTTAACAAGTTCTATTATATTAGCATATGCAGTGGTAATGCTCCAGATAAATCTTTTTCTCTTTATTTATTTATAAAGTGCCTAAGGGAACTGATCTTTACACCCCATTTAACCCAATCTAGTCTACAATACAAAGGCATAATTAAATACAAAATACACACACACACACACACACACACACACACACACACACACACACACACACACACCCACACAGACAAATGCACAGGTGTCAGTCAATGAGGTGAACAATTAGTTATTTGAATGTGTTTAGAAGTTTAATGAATTGTATGAATGTTGAATGTTATTTTGTTTGAATGGAAGTTCAAATATTTTTGAGTAAGGTATACTGGACTAGAATTTGAGTATGAGTAAGAACTTGTGGGTTAGAATTAGGATAAGGGTAACAGAACAGATTGTGTGTTGTGGTGTGTGCACACATGCATATCTGTGTATGTGTGTGTGTGTGTGTGTGTGTGTGTGTGTGTGTGTGTGTGTGTGTGTGTGTGTGTGTGTGTTTGTGTTTATGGGTACATGTGAGCATGGGTATCTTAAGTAGTTTGATTCTGTGAGGCCTAATACATTGCAAATTAAATTGCAATTCTGACAAAGGCAGACAATTTTAAACATCATTACAAAACTGTTTAAGGTAGGCCCCTATACCACAAATATGGGTAGTTATACCATCCTCTCCTCCTGCAATGTATATATAATAATTTTAATTTCAGTGTACCTCGGAGAAAGTGGGAGTGTTTCATTACACTGCAGTTTAAGAATTGCTATATATTCCCCCATTCACATTTAAAGTCACACTGTTCTGAGGACTGAACTTACATCCTCAGACTTTCAAAGTGCACCCATCTTAAAAAACTTAATGTGATATGAAGCAAATGAAACTACTATAATTCCAAAAAAAATACTCTTTATTTTAAATACAATTAATATAGGTCTTATGTTTTTATTCAGGATGTAGTTTTACCTTCAAAATTTCATACTGTAGTAGAAAATGTCTCATTCTGGTTATCTGAAAAGTTGGCAGTTTTAAATAATTTGGCAAGTCACAACCACTATGAATAATTTCAACTTGTATAACTGACATGAAATTATTTGACCTCAAAACATGTGAATCATTGAGAGGCCACTAGTTAAAACACTGACTGTCCCAAGGGCACAAGACTCAAAAAAAAAAAAGGTTTTGCCAGGGAGGCAAACTCCAACACCCCTGAGCTATAATGACAGATAGATAGATAGATAGATAGATAGATAGATAGATAGATAGATAGACAGATAGATATATAGATAGATAAATGACGCTGACCTTGAGCAGCATCTTACCCTCACCTAGAATGATGCCACAGTACAAAGACAAAATGATCGATTTTAACAATTAGCTAAAATTTTGGTGTCATTCAAAGGGGATCCAGTGTCTGTCAGCCTGGGATGACATGCTCGACAAGCCACGTTGCTTTGCTAGGGACGGCTTGCACCTGTCACCACTGGGCTTTCGGATATTGGCAAAGGCTTTTTGCCACCCCCATAGTGTCTTTTTTAGGCAAGGCTCAAAAGTCAAACCCACCCCCATAGACAGCACAAGGAACAAGAAACTAAGGGTAATGCTGCTAAACGCCAGAAGTCTTAACCTCAAGATGCACGCACTCAAAGCTCTCCTCAGTATGGAGAACATCGATATCTGTGCAGTGAAAGAAACCTGGTTCAAGGCTCCAGAGAGCACCCCAGCACTACCAGGCTATACCTCATATCATGCTTTTCGGCCCCAAAACCTGGACCGAACCACAAAAGGAGGGGGAGTTTCCATATTTATCAAGGATATCCACACCTCCAGGTTAGTGGCATTGCACAAAGTATCGGAGACCATCCATGTGCAACTAACAGTGGGCAAGACTGCTTTTCAGTTTATAGCATCCTACAGACCACCCTCTCAAAGTCAGGAATCCCATTCGGCTTTCCTGAAAACATTGGAGAACATGAAGATCTCTCTGAACACCATTATATTGGGTGACTTCAACTACAACAAGAACAAAACCAGGAAAAGCTCACCAGACCCGGACCAAACCAAAACGGAAAATAGCAGTTTTCAATGGATGTAGTAAAATTTAGTTAACCTGCTGTAAGATACAAGCTGGTGAACCAAACAGAGCAAATAAAAAGTCAGCTGCATAAATGTTGAATTTCTTCCAAAGATGGTAAAAAGCAGTCCAAATAGTTCCACCACAAAGCTTTTATTCACAAAACACCAAGCGCTTTCGCCTGGACAATTCCAGGCTTTTTCAAGGTTAAATTTCAAATGAGGCCACACTGCTTTTATACACTAGTTAATTGGCCAATTGAACAATTAAGTTCATCATTAAGATGTTTCAATCTACTTTTTAAAGTGCAAACGTGCAGTGTTGTTACTGAAATTCCTCTTATTTTAAAACAAGTGTGTTGCAGGTAAATACTAAACAAGACAAAATACCTAACAAACATACAGTTCAAATATTGTTAGAACCTGAATCTTTTTATAAAACCATTCAAGTTAGCAATTTCTACTAAACACTCTTAGGTCACAAGTTTGTCTAAACTTAAAAACTACTCATTTAAAAACATCAGTAAAAATAAAAATAACATAACTTATAACTGTAAAAAATTCTTAAGATATAAAATATCATATTGTTTTAGAAGGAACAGAAAAAATACCCATTGTAATTGCTATTGGAATTAATTTGTTGTCCACTGTACTACAAAACAATTCGTGTTAATTCATTGTGTTATTCCTAATATTCATAATTGATTTTTATTTAAATTAATTATATATTGTTTATCTTTTTTTAAAAACTACTAAGTTCAAATAGCCCAACTATTCCTAAAAATTATAAATTTATACACTTGTATATGTGAGTTGAAGGAATTTAAAGCTTGTTCCTTCTCATTTTCAGTATGCTATTAATGCTAATGCTTTCATTCATACCAGGACTCCTTGAAGCATCTAATTTAATTTGCCAGGTTAACTCTCTAGTTTCCAAATAGGTTTCCCAGTCACCTCCCCTGGGGTCATTGGTGACTCTTTCTAAGATGAAAAATTTTATACACATCTTGTCACAAATTAGAGAGTGTTTATAGAAAGCATTAGTATTTTTCTTTCTTTCAATTTCATATGTATGTTCATATATACGTTTTTTAAGGGTTCTAGTGGTTTTACCCACATAGAAACCATTACAAAAAGTGCAAATGCCAAGGTAAACTATACCTGTAGTATTACAATTGTAGTGGCCCAACACTCTTAAAGTGCAATTCCTAGCAGGAATGAATATTTTATCAGCATTTAACAGGAACTTACATTGTCTACATGCCCCACATTTGAAAGTTCCATTCTTCCTGTGTGGGGATGTGGTGTTAAAGGTGTTCCTTATGCTGGTATTCTGTTCTAACATTCCTTTAATATTTATGTCCCGCTTTCTAATGAAAGTTAGTGACCTTGGTAAATAGTTCTTAATGTCTTCTTGTGATGTGAGCATGGACCAAAAAGTTTGTAGTGTATTTTCAATAAAAGCAGCATCTTTAGTGTATGTGTAACTAAAACTATTTTGTATGTCTTTATTTTCTTTGCTCCTGTTGTTGATAGCCAGAAGACCTTTACTTAACAAAGGTGGGAACTCAGAGTCTCTTTTTCTTACTATCTCTTCAGTTATCATATTAATTAGCTGAGGTGGGTACCCCCTTTCTACTAGCATGTTAGCTAGATTTGCAGCCTCCTTCAAAAAGGCTTCTAAGGTACTGCAGATTCTCGATGCTCTAATCAACTGGCTCCTTATAATTCCCTTCTTAGTATAAAAGGGATGTGAACTCTCAAAGTGCAGGAATGTGTTAGAATATAGGGGCTTCCTAAAAATAGTTGATTCAAAGTGTTCCCCTTTGTTGTCCTTGGTAAGAAGGATGTCCAAATAATGCAATGAATTAGTGTCAAGTTCGTAAGTAAAGAACAAGAAGTTAGTTGTTGTGTTGATGTATTCAAAGAACTCCAAAAAACATTCTTTTGAACCCTGCCACAATAAACAAATGTCGTCAAGGTATTGTTTGTAAAAAAGAATGTTATGCTTCCACCTTGAAGAATGTATGTAATCTTGTTCCCATTTGTGCAGGACAATATTCGCATAAGATGAAGCACAAGGGGAGCCCATGGCTACCCCTTTTTTCTGCCTAAAATGCTTTCCATTAAAGAAAATGTAATTGTTATTGAGAATAATTTCCATAAATTCTATCAATAAGTTAATCTGGTTGTTACTTAATTCACTTAAGTTTATCAAAATGTCAGAAAACCAGTCAATTCCAGTATCGTGAGGTATACTTGGGAATAATTCTATTACGTCTATGGTAATCATCAAGACGTCTTTATGACAGATGTTAGATGGAATACTGGCCAAAAATTCCCAAGAATCTTTACACACGT
This sequence comes from Protopterus annectens, assembly GCF_019279795.1. Lineage (NCBI taxonomy): Eukaryota > Metazoa > Chordata > Ceratodontiformes > Protopteridae > Protopterus > Protopterus annectens. The sequence goes on from NC_056729.1 coordinate 867,551,085, forward strand.
AAGGAAGTGTGGAAATAACTGGTTTAATTTTGTGTTCTACATATTTACCTAAAGGTTCAGTAATGCTGTTTGCTCCAGCTACAATTGGCCTAAATTTCAAAGGAAATATTCCTTTGTGAACCTTTGGTATCCCAAATAGTATTGGGGTTTTGGATGTGGAACATGTAAATAGTTAAATAGTTCTTCATTTATCACCCCTTGGAGTAAGTGGTCATTTAAAGTGTGTTTGATGTTAGCTTGGGCAACATTAAGTTCATTAATAGATGATTGTTCATAAGTGTTAGAATCCTGCAAAATGTCAAACATTGCTGTGTCATAGTCGGAGGTCTTCATTAAGACCATCCCACCCCTTTGTCCGGTTTCATAACCCTGATTTTTTGCTCCCTTATCATTTCCATAGCTTCTACTAAGTAGGTGTTAAAATTAAGTGGAGAATCCTGTCTATTTGATAAGTTACCTCTCAGGGTATTTTCAATAAGTTCTTCAAATATTTTTAAACTCGGGTGCAAAGGTGGGTTAAAAGACTAGACCTAGTGATGTTACTACTGACAGTATGTTGCCCTTGAAAAGGAGAGAAAGATTGAGATTCCTAATGAACAGTTTCAGTTCTATTATTAATTTAGGAACATACGAGGTCTTGATGGAACATAGTTTAACCCTTTGGTAAATAATTCAAAATGAACCGGGGTGATTTCCAAGTTGGTATAATTATAAATGTTAAAGTTGTCAGATGAAACAACAGTGAAGTTAGCATTCAATTAGAACTCAAACAGGTTTCAGTGCTACTGTTTAATTGTGTGTTCTCCCCATGCTTGTTGGTATGGGGCATTCAAATTCCTCCCCTGGTCTGCCCTGGGGAAAGTAAAAACCCTGTGGAGAGTTACTATTTTCTTTTTGTGCTAATCTTTCACTCCTTCTTAACGGTTCAGGGTTCTGTACATTTCTAGCGTTCTGACCTGCATTTCTTTTTCATATTCAACTTCATTAATCCTGGTAACTTGGTTAGATTTCAACCCTAAGGGATAAGCTCTCCCTTCTCTGTATTCTAAAAGGTCTCTGTCTAACTTTTTTATTTTTCTGTCAATAACTTTCTGACAGTGCTGGTCTACTTCTAAGAACACTTCATCATATTTCTTCTTGTGTCTAAGAAAATTCTTATGCTTTACAATATTGTCATTTAAAACAGTCAATTCATCCAAAAATACATTGCATTTATTCTGGTAGTCCTTCACCATCAAATCTAACATTTCCAGGCAAGTTTGATTAAAAAGTTCAAGTAGCTGTGTGTGTAAAACTGAACCAGCAGTAGCACTGTTGGGAAATTTATAACTTCTAAGGCCTTTCGGCACTCTTTTTGCATTAATGCATTCTTTTAGATAACTAATTTCAAGCTGACAGTTCTTATGTGAATACAGCTTGTTACTAAAAGAGTCAAAATCAACATCCAACTGCTGTGTATTCTGGTGAAAAGTACCTTTTTTGAACTCCGGTTGGAGTTCTGTCCATTTTTTAAAATTGAATGAATTCTCCGTGTCTCCGCCGTTTGGCGCCCTGTTGTTAAAGTTCTCCTCATGTCTTAATGCTGTCCCAGCTCCTAGTATACCGCTTGTACTAGCGGTGCCATTCGGCTCCTGCGCCGTACGTAGTCTTTGTTGAAGCAATGTTACTTGCTGTTGATGCGGTATTGCTAGTAGTTGATTTCCCGGAGGAAAAGAAAAGTCTGTAACTTCGGGCTCCGACTGCCCCGTAAGAACCCTGTTGATATTGGTCAACAGTGCTAGTACTTGATTAAACTCAGATCGAGTTACTGGAGCGTCATCGTTGGTATCCCTTAGAATAAGGGGAGTGTTCAAAAGATCCATGGCTGGTGGTTCTTCCGACATCACAGCAAAGAACCAACGAAGCAGATGAAAACCAGAACAAAACCAGGAAAAGCTCACCAGACCCGGACCAAACCAAAACGGAAAATAGCAGTTTTCAATGGATGTAGTAAAATTTAGTTAACCTGCTGTAAGATACAAGCTGGTGAACCAAACAGAGCAAATAAAAGTCAGCTGCATAAATGTTGAATTTCTTCCAAAGATGGTAAAAGCAGTCCAAATAGTTCCACCACAAAGCTTTTATTCACAAAACACCAAAGCTTTCGCCTGGACAATTCCAGGCTTTTTCAAGGTTAAATTTCAAATGAGGCCACACTGCTTTTATACACTAGTTAATTGGCCAATTGAACAATTAAGTTCATCATTAAGATGTTTCAATCTACTTTTTAAAGTGCAAACGTGCAGTGTTGTTACTGAAATTCCTCTTATTTTAAAACAAGTGTGTTGCAGGTAAATACTAAACAAGACAAAATACCTAACAAACATACAGTTCAAATATTGTTAGAACCTGAATCTTTTATAAAACCATTCAAGTTAGCAATTTCTACTAAACACTCTTAGGTCACAAGTTTGTCTAAACTTAAAAACTACTCATTTAAAAACATCAGTAAAAATAAAAATAACATAACTTATAACTGTAAAAAATTCTTAAGATATAAAATATCATATTGTTTTAGAAGGAACAGAAAAAATACCCATTGTAATTGCTATTGGAATTAATTTGTTGTCCACTGTACTACAAAACAATTCGTGTTAATTCATTGTGTTATTCCTAATATTCATAATTGATTTTTATTTAAATTAATTATATATTGTTTATCTTTTTTTAAAAAACTACTAAGTTCAAATAGCCCAACTATTCCTAAAAATTATAAATTTATACACTTGTATATGTGAGTTGAAGGAATTTAAAGCTTGTTCCTTCTCATTTTCAGTATGCTATTAATGCTAATGCTTTCATTCATACCAGGACTCCTTGAAGCATCTAATTTAATTTGCCAGGTTAACTCTCTAGTTTCCAAATAGGTTTCCCAGTCACCTCCCCTGGGGTCATTGGTGACTCTTTCTAAGATGAAAAATTTTATACACATCTTGTCACAAATTAGAGAGTGTTTATAGAAAGCATTAGTATTTTTCTTTCTTTCAATTTCATATGTATGTTCATATATACGTTTTTTAAGGGTTCTAGTGGTTTTACCCACATAGAAACCATTACAAAAGTGCAAATGCCAAGGTAAACTATACCTGTAGTATTACAATTGTAGTGGCCCAACGCTCTTAAAGTGCAATTCCTAGCAGGAATGAATATTTTATCAGCATTTAACAGGAACTTACATTGTCTACATGCCCCACATTTGAAAGTTCCATTCTTCCTGTGTGGGGATGTGGTGTTAAAGGTGTTCCTTATGCTGGTATTCTGTTCTAACATTCCTTTAATATTTATGTCCCGCTTTCTAATGAAAGTTAGTGACCTTGGTAAATAGTTCTTAATGTCTTCTTGTGATGTGAGCATGGACCAAAAGTTTGTAGTGTATTTTCAATAAAAGCAGCATCTTTAGTGTATGTGTAACTAAAACTATTTTGTATGTCTTTATTTTCTTTGCTCCTGTTGTTGATAGCCAGAAGACCTTTACTTAACAAAGGTGGGAACTCAGAGTCTCTTTTCTTACTATCTCTTCAGTTATCATATTAATTAGCTGAGGTGGGTACCCCTTTCTACTAGCATGTTAGCTAGATTTGCAGCCTCCTTCAAAAGGCTTCTAAGGTACTGCAGATTCTCGATGCTCTAATCAACTGGCTCCTTATAATTCCCTTCTTAGTATAAAAGGGATGTGAACTCTCAAAGTGCAGGAATGTGTTAGAATATAGGGGCTTCCTAAAATAGTTGATTCAAAGTGTTCCCCTTTGTTGTCCTTGGTAAGAAGGATGTCCAAATAATGCAATGAATTAGTGTCAAGTTCGTAAGTAAAGAACAAGAAGTTAGTTGTTGTGTTGATGTATTCAAAGAACTCCAAAAAACATTCTTTTGAACCCTGCCACAATAAACAAATGTCGTCAAGGTATTGTTTGTAAAAAAGAATGTTATGCTTCCACCTTGAAGAATGTATGTAATCTTGTTCCCATTTGTGCAGGACAATATTCGCATAAGATGAAGCACAAGGGAGCCCATGGCTACCCCTTTTTTCTGCCTAAAATGCTTTCCATTAAAGAAAATGTAATTGTTATTGAGAATAATTTCCATAAATTCTATCAATAAGTTAATCTGGTTGTTACTTAATTCACTTAAGTTTATCAAAATGTCAGAAAACCAGTCAATTCCAGTATCGTGAGGTATACTTGGGAATAATTCTATTACGTCTATGGTAATCATCAAGACGTCTTTATGACAGATGTTAGATGGAATACTGGCCAAAATTCCCAAGAATCTTTACACACGTAAGGAAGTGTGGAAATAACTGGTTTAATTTTGTGTTCTACATATTTACCTAAAGGTTCAGTAATGCTGTTTGCTCCAGCTACAATTGGCCTAAATTTCAAAGGAAATATTCCTTTGTGAACCTTTGGTATCCCAAATAGTATTGGGGTTTTTGGATGTGGAACATGTAAATAGTTAAATAGTTCTTCATTTATCACCCCTTGGAGTAAGTGGTCATTTAAAGTGTGTTTGATGTTAGCTTGGGCAACATTAAGTTCATTAATAGATGATTGTTCATAAGTGTTAGAATCCTGCAAAATGTCAAACATTGCTGTGTCATAGTCGGAGGTCTTCATTAAGACCATCCCACCCCCTTTGTCCGGTTTCATAACCCTGATTTTTTGCTCCCTTATCATTTCCATAGCTTCTACTAAGTAGGTGTTAAAATTAAGTGGAGAATCCTGTCTATTTGATAAGTTACCTCTCAGGGTATTTTCAATAAGTTCTTCAAATATTTTTAAACTCGGGTGCAAAGGTGGGTTAAAAAGACTAGACCTAGTGATGTTACTACTGACAGTATGTTGCCCCTTGAAAAGGAGAGAAAGATTGAGATTCCTAATGAACAGTTTCAGTTCTATTATTAATTTAGGAACATACGCAGGTCTTGATGGAACATAGTTTAACCCTTTGGTAAATAATTCAAAATGAACCGGGGTGATTTCCAAGTTGGTATAATTATAAATGTTAAAGTTGTCAGATGAAACAACAGTGAAGTTAGCATTCGAATTAGAACTCAAACAGGTTTCAGTGCTACTGTTTAATTGTGTGTTCTCCCCCATGCTTGTTGGTATGGGGCATTCAAATTCCTCCCCCCTGGTCTGCCCTGGGGAAAGTAAAAACCCTGTGGAGAGTTACTATTTTCTTTTTGTGCTAATCTTTCACTCCTTCTTAACGGTTCAGGGTTCTGTACATTTCTAGCGTTCTGACCTGCATTTCTTTTTTCATATTCAACTTCATTAATCCTGGTAACTTGGTTAGATTTCAACCCTAAGGGATAAGTTCTCCCTTCTCTGTATTCTAAAAGGTCTCTGTCTAACTTTTTTATTTTTCTGTCAATAACTTTCTGACAGTGCTGGTCTACTTCTAAGAACACTTCATCATATTTCTTCTTGTGTCTAAGAAAATTCTTATGCTTTACAATATTGTCATTTAAAACAGTCAATTCATCCAAAAATACATTGCATTTATTCTGGTAGTCCTTCACCATCAAATCTAACATTTCCAGGCCAGTTTGATTAAAAAGTTCAAGTAGCTGTGTGTGTAAAACTGAACCAGCAGTAGCACTGTTGGGAAATTTATAACTTCTAAGGCCTTTCGGCACTCTTTTTGCATTAATGCATTCTTTTAGATAACTAATTTCAAGCTGACAGTTCTTATGTGAATACAGCTTGTTACTAAAAGAGTCAAAATCAACATCCAACTGCTGTGTATTCTGGTGAAAAGTACCTTTTTTGAACTCCGGTTGGAGTTCTGTCCATTTTTTAAAATTGAATGAATTCTCCGTGTCTCCGCCGTTTGGCGCCCTGTTGTTAAAGTTCTCCTCATGTCTTAATGCTGTCCCAGCTCCTAGTATACCGCTTGTACTAGCGGTGCCATTCGGCTCCTGCGCCGTACGTAGTCTTTGTTGAAGCAATGTTACTTGCTGTTGATGCGGTATTGCTAGTAGTTGATTTCCCGGAGGAAAAGAAAAGTCTGTAACCGGGCTCCGACTGCCCGTAAGAACCCTGTTGATATTGGTCAACAGTGCTAGTACTTGATTAAACTCAGATCGAGTTACTGGAGCGTCATCGTTGGTATCCCTTAGAATAAGGGAGTGTTCAAAAGATCCGTGGCTGGTGGTTCTTCCGACATCACAGCAAAGAACCAACGAAGCAGATGAAAACCAGAACAAAACCAGGAAAAGCTCACCAGACCCGGACCAAACCAAAACGGAAAATAGCAGTTTTCAATGGATGTAGTAAAATTTAGTTAACCTGCTGTAAGATACAAGCTGGTGAACCAAACAGAGCAAATAAAAAGTCAGCTGCATAAATGTTGAATTTCTTCCAAAGATGGTAAAAAGCAGTCCAAATAGTTCCACCACAAAGCTTTTATTCACAAAACACCAAGCGCTTTCGCCTGGACAATTCCAGGCTTTTTCAAGGTTAAATTTCAAATGAGGCCACACTGCTTTTATACACTAGTTAATTGGCCAATTGAACAATTAAGTTCATCATTAAGATGTTTCAATCTACTTTTTAAAGTGCAAACGTGCAGTGTTGTTACTGAAATTCCTCTTATTTTAAAACAAGTGTGTTGCAGGTAAATACTAAACAAGACAAAATACCTAACAAACATACAGTTCAAATATTGTTAGAACCTGAATCTTTTTATAAAACCATTCAAGTTAGCAATTTCTACTAAACACTCTTAGGTCACAAGTTTGTCTAAACTTAAAAACTACTCATTTAAAAACATCAGTAAAAATAAAAATAACATAACTTATAACTGTAAAAAATTCTTAAGATATAAAATATCATATTGACTTCAACTACCCAAACATTGACTGGAAGCGCTACTCAAGCCCCAGCACCTTAGCCCAAAGATTCCTGGAAATTATAAACTCAAATGCTATGGAACAACTAGTCACCACTCCCACAAGAGGGGACAACATACTAGACCTGATCATTACCAACATGGGGACTCTATGCTCCACACCAGAAGTATATCCCTCATTGGTAAGATCAGACCATAAATTAATTTCACTGGATGTCCACATCCCGACCCCACCCAGAAAACCACAGTGAAAAACTTCTCAAAAGCGAACTTCTCACTTCTCAAAACCGAAGTGGAATCCTTCAAGGCCCCAGGGCCAGTGGAAACTACAGCCCAAACTGCAGAATCCTATATAAATGCATTCTACGGACATCTCCAGGAATACATGGATCATGCTATCCCAAACAAAACCAAGACCCAATCATCCAAAGGCAGGCGTCCAGTCTGGTGGACCCCTGCCATAAATAAACTGTACAACAGAAGGAGGAAGCTACTACATGACAGAGCAAAATCCCTAATAGGGAAGGCATCTCTGATCAGTACTAGCAAAAAATTACGATCCCTCATAAAATCCTCCAAGGCCAGCTTCGAGAGAAAAAATGCACAGGACACCAAAGACAATCATAAGGCTTTTTTCAGTTATATTAGAAACCTGGGATGCAACTCCCAGACTTGTTCTGAGTTGATTCTAAACAACAAAAAATACACTGAACCCACAGACATCGCCAATATCCTGGCAGACAGGTTCAGTGCAAACTTCTCCACCCCCAAAGAGCAAGTATCTATCCCGGCAGAGGGCTGCCTCCCAAACATCTCAGATGCTCAGGTGAAGGCTGCCCTCTCCAAAGCAAAAAACACTGCTTCCTTGGGATCAGATGGCATCCCAGGTTGCGTCCTACATGAACTACAAGAGGAACTAATCCCTCAAATAAAACAGCTATACAATCTCAGCCTCACTACAGGATATGTGCCCACAGAATAGCGTACAGCAACAGTGGTCCCACTTCACAAAGGTGGAGCCTCTACGGACCCTGGAAACTATCGCCCCATAAGCCTGACTAGCTTAGTCTGCAAGGCTATGGAGAGGATCATCATGGAGCTCATAAACAAAGACATTGGGGACCTACAGACACTAGATCCTACCCAGTTCGGCTTTGTCAAGGGCAGATCCTGCCTTTTGAACCTGGTTGACTTCTTCGAAACAGTCACCAAAGCCATAGATGAAGGGAAGGTAGTCCACACAGCCTATTTGGACCTTGCAAAGGCATTTGACACAATACCCCACTCGGGCATCATAGATAAGCTATCCAGCTTAAATATAAACCCCTATGTCACAAGATGGGTCGCAAACTGGCTCAAAGACAGAACCCACAGAGTGAGAGTTGCTGGAGCCATGTCAGACTCGAAACCGGTCACAAGTGGCGTCCCACAGGGTTCTGTCCTGGGACCACTCTTGTTCGGTATATACTTTTCCGAGGTACAGGCAAACGTGGGAGGACTATGGCTCACAAAGTTCGCAGATGACTGCAAACTGGGCGCCATAATCAACTCTCCAGCTGACACAAACATCCTTCAAAAAGGTCTCACAGAGACAGATAACTGGTGCCAGCGCCATGGTTTAAAGCAAAATGCCAAAAAATGTATAGTCATACCCTTTGGCAAAAACAATGCGCCCACAAATTACCACATAGGCGGAAACCCATTAAGTACAGAGAAAGTTATTAGGGACCTGGGGACCCAAGTTGATAGCAATCTCTCCTTTGAAAACCACATTGCCAAAGTGGTTAGAAAGACCTTCTACATAGTCCACCTCATCACGAAGTGTTTCACATCTAGATCAAGAGAGGTAATCGTGCCCCTTTATTCATCCCTCATCAGGCCCATCATAGAATACAATGCCCATTTTGGGATGTACCTTACCCGACACCTGCAGCAATTAGAAAGACCCCAAAAGTGTCACACCAAGAGGATCAAGGGTCTCAAACAGATGCCATATGCTGCTCGGTTAAAAAAACTCCAGCTCTAGTCAGTTGCATACCGCCTACTTCAAGGCGATCTATGCCTGACATACAAAGCTATGTCAAATCCAGAATTAATGGACATGCTCCACCTCAGTAAATCTAAATCCCTTAGAACCACACGCTCGAGGGACTTGAACCTCAGCACAGAAATAACTAGAACTTGCTGGAGGGACAGGTTCATAACCCAGAGGCTCCCTTCGCTCTGGAATAGAATTCCAATTAATGTGAGGCACAGCACCTCACTGAATCTCTTCAAGAAGAATCTCGATAAGTGGATGGGGGATCGTAGGTTTGTCCCAGGGATTACTCCCGTGTCACTATTAGACAGAGGCACAGTAAACTAAACCTTTAAAAGGGCACAGTATACTCAAATCAAGGGGTGGCGTAAGCCATACAGAATCGGGCTAGGCTTATAATTGCCCCAGGGCAGATAGCCTAGTATGAACCTATGAACCTATGAACCTATGATAGATAGATAGATAAGCTATTATAGTCCAGTTTTCAGGCTAGTGCTGAATTCAGGGCTGTGTTACAAGTTTCTGAGTTGCCCATACCTTACTTGGATAGAGGGAAGTTTCTCTGTTCACCTGTGAGAGAGGGGAACATTGAGCAGCCATCTGTCCCTGGAGGAGTAGTTCCAGCCCAGAAGTTAGTAGTTTAAAAACCGCATTTGCATGGTTTTGTGTGCTGGGGAGCACCAGTTAGCTAGGGTTAAATTATTCCCGGCTCCACTAAGTCTCCTCTTCAGTTTTTCACTTGAAACTAGTCTAACTCTCAACCTAAGCACTCAAAAAGCATCCTACAGTCCAGCACTTGCTCAGACCTAATAGCAAGCACTAATATACCCCGACACTTAACTGCCCAGCAGGGCAAGGCTCTTTATCCACCCCTCACCAACCAAGTGACTAAGCAGCTCACCCTACTATTCAGGCATGACCAAAGGGCAACTTCAGGTGTACTCTCCAGTCCAGCTGGTGAATCTGGATATCATGAGGCAATGTTACAACTGCCTCATGTACACAGACAGCCCTCTCCTCCTACCACAAAAGACTAACATATGCGAGAGATGCAATTATACAACCAAACTGGAGGCTAAGGTCTCTCCACCCAAGACTGGAACAGACAGTCATGAGGAGAAGGTTAACACTTGCACCACACCTCCAGCCTCACATAGACCTACTAAACCAGCACTGGCAAAAAATACACATAAATACACAAAATCATACTCGGAGGCTCTAAATAAAAACCTGCAAAAGCATCAGAAAGCTCCAAAGCAGACACCCACAAAACCTGCACCTCCCGTCACAAACCAGACAACACATAAAACACAAAATCAATGTGCCGCACAATCACAGCCCTTAAGGTGAAATAACATACCTAACACACTAGTAATAGGTGACTCAATAGTCAGGCACACTGATGCCCCACTCACTAGGCTGGACAAGGAGAAGGTTACTGTTAGCTGCCTGTCAGGAGCCAGAATCCGCCACATAACACAAGCACTCAGGTCACTCCAGAACAAGTACAAATATGACTCTGTCATTGTTCATGTTGGTGTGAATGACCTGAGATGTACCTCCCTGGACTACATGAAAAGAGACATGGAAGAGCTCTCTGATCATGTAGCCCAGGCGGCTATGACTCTGACCCTGAGTAGCATCCTGCCCTCACCAAGAATGATACCTCAGTATAAAGAAAAAATGATCAATTTCAACAACTGGCTAAGCTTCTGGTGTCATTCAAAGGGATCCAGTGTCTGTCAGCCTGGGATGACATGCTTGACAAGCCGCATTGCTTCGCAAGAGACAGCTTGCACCTGTCACCCCTTGGCTTTCGAATATTGGCCAAGGCTCTTGCTACCCCCATATTGCCTTTTTTAGGCAAGGCTCAAAATTCAAACCCACCTCCGTAAACAGCACAAGTAAAAAAATGAGGGTTATGCTACTCAATGCCAGGAGTTTAAATCTCAAAATGCATGTCCTCAAAGCACTCCTATGTATGGAGAACATCGCCATCTGTGCAGTACCCGAAACCTGGTTCAAGGATCCAGAGTGCACTCCAGCACTACTGGGCTACAACTCATACCACACATTCTGGCCACAGAACACGGACCGAAAAGCAAAAGGAGGTGGTGTATCCATATTCATCAAGGATACCCACACCTCCAGGTTAGTGGCACAGCATGATACCACTGAGATCATCCAGGTGCAACTAACATTGGGCAAATCTGCAATGCAAATTGTGGCCTGCTACAGATCACCCTCCATGACCCAGGACCACCACTCTGCCTTTCTGGAGACACTGGAAAACATGAAGGTCCTACCGAACACCCTGATATTGGGCGATTTCAATTACCCTACCATTAACTGGAAAACTACTTGAGTACAAAGTCCCAGGCTCAGCGCTTCCTGGAATTTATCATTTCAAATGCCCTGGATCAGCTGGTATACTCCCCTACCAGAGGCCACAACATATTGGACCTGGTCATCACCAACATGGGCTACAGGTGTTCCATACCGGAGGTCAACCCGTCACTGGTTAGATCAAACCATAAACTAATCACCCTGGATGTCCACACCCCACCACCACCCCCAACCAAGTAAACCACAGTGAAAAACTTTTCTAAAGCAAACTTCACCTTACTTAAGGCAGAAGTGGTAAGTTTCACAGCCCCCACGCTAAAGGATAACACTGCCCAAGATGCAGAATCCTTTACAATTGCACTCTATGAGCACCTACAAAGATGCAGGGATTGTGCCAACCATAGCAAAATCAAGACTCACTCGCCTAAGAGAAGGAAACCAGTCTGGTGGACCCCTGCCATAAACAGGTTATACAACAAAAGGAGGAAACTAGTTCAGAAAAAAAGGAAATCCTAAGAAGGAAAGACATCCCTGATCAGTATCAGTAAGAAACTAAGGTCCCTCATAAAATCATCCAAGGCTAACTTCGAAAGAAAAATAGCCAAGGATTTGAAAGATAACCACAAAGCCTTCTTTAGCTATGTCAAGATTCTAAGTGGCAACTCGCAGACATGCTCTGAGCTAGTGCAAAATAGCAGAAAATATACTGAACCTACTGATATTGCCAACATCCTTGCAGATAGCTTCAGTGCAAACTTCACCTCCCTCTCACCTTCAAAAGGGCCCACAACAATACTGGAAAAGTGTAGTGTCCCGGAAATCACAGAAGCACAGGTGGAAACAGCCCTTTCAGAAGCCAAAAACACAGCATCAATGGGGCCAGATGGTGTCCCAGACTGTGTCTTGCATGAACTACAGAACAAACTAACCCCCCAACCTAAATATGCTGTTCAGCCTCAGCCTCTCCACAGGCTATGTGCCCATAGAATGGTGCACAGCAATGGTTATTCCGTTCCACAAAGGAGGGGCCACAACTGACCCTGGCAACTATCGCCCCATAAGCCTGACTAGCAATGCTATGGAGTGCATCATCATGGAACTCATTAACAAAGACATTCTGAACCTCCAAACACTTGACCCAACCCAGTTTGGTTTTGTTAAGGGCAGATCATGTCTACTAAACCTGGTTGACTTCTTCGAGACAATCATCAAAGCCATAGATGAGGGAATGGTGGTTCACACAGCCTACCTTGATCTCGCCAAGGTGTTCGACACCATTCCTCACTCAGGTATTATAGAAAAACTCACCAGCCTGAACATAAACCCCCTACGTCACGAGATGGGTTGACAACTGACTTACAGACAGAACTCACACGGTAAGAATAGTGGGCTCCAGATCCGGCTCTAAACCAGTCACAAGTGGTGTCCCATAAGGCTCAGTTATGGGACCCCTACTGTTCGGCATATATTTTTCAGATGTACAGGGAAACGCAGGAGGACTATGGCTAACCAAGTTTGCCAATGACTGCAAACTGGTAGCCATAATTGACTCTCCGGCTGACATGGACATCCTTCAAAAAAGCCTTACTGACACAGATACCTGGTGTCAAAGTCATGGCCTCAAGCTAAATGCCAAAAAATGCATAGTCATCCCATTTGGGAAAAAACAAAAAACATCCACGAATTACCACATAGATGGCAGCCCCCTTAATACAGCAGAGGTAATAAGAGATCTGGGGACCCAGGTAGATAGTAATCTCTCCTTTGACAATCATATTGCCAAAGTAGTTAGGAAATCCTTCTATGTGGCCCATCTAATTACTAAGGGGTTTGCATCTAGAAATAAAGAGGTTATAGTGCCCCTCTACTCGTCATTCATCAGACCCATCATAGAGTACAATGCCCCATTTGGGATGTACCTCACAAGACACTTCCAACAGCTGGAAAGACCACAAAAGCACCTCACCAAGAGGATTACTGGCCTCAAACATATGTCCTATGCAGCCCGACTGAAAAAACTGCAGCTGTGCTCAGTGGCATATCGCTTACTCAGAGGTGATCTCTGCCTGACTTACAAAGCCATGTCTAACTCAGAATTGATGGACATGCTCCAACTAAAGAAATCCAAGTCACTGCGAGCCACTCGGTCTAGTGAGCTAAATCTCGCCACAACAATAAATAGAACATGCTGGAGGGATAGATTCCTGTCACAGAGACTCCCCATGCTTTGGAACAAAATTCCTAACTACATTAGGCAGAGCCCCTCACTAACAGTCTTCAAGAGAAGCCTTGACGAGTAGATGGGTAACAGAAAATACAGCCCTGGGATCACTTCATTGGCTCTGCTTGACAGAGGCTCAGTTAATTAATCAATGGGGCGGCGAAAGCCGACAAACTCTGGCTAGGTTTATAAATGACCTCGGGCAGATAGCCTAGTACCTACCTTTGAACCTATGAACCTCTGATAGAAAGATAGATACTGACTCTTCGATCATGCATACTTGGAGAAGAGGTAGAAAGTGAAGAAGCTGCATCACTAACTTTCTCACTGTTCGTAGAGTCCAGTCACATTTTCTGGATATTGATTCTCTTTTACTTTCAATATCCTGAGTGTTAATCATGCCTCAGGCAACAAACAGTAGGACTCATAAGTCAATTATCTCTGTAGTTTTAGCCTAGGTAAGCACTTGGGCAGGTTGAACTAGGCTATAATTTTGATTTTTTTGATATTATAATCACTGTTCATCTTATAAAAGTAACATTTATAAAATGCTTTTTACTTCCAATATTGCCTTTTTACATCACATTAAACTTTTAGAATGTCTGCTTATGTTTTAAATCTGTTAAAAAAAAACACATTCTAAAATATTATCAAGTCAGAGCATTACTGGCATTCTGATGTAAGTGTTTTTTCAATTGTGCAAGCACTGTGAATAACATAAATTATGTCAGGGAATCAAGGATTTAAAATGAAAACCACAACTTTATTTAGCTTCTTTTATGAGTGATAACAGAAAATGTCTCTCAAGAAAGATGGTTTCTGTGTCACTCTATTGCACAAATGTCTGACTATGCAATCCTCACTAGATGGTCTATTAAAAGGTTTCTAATATCCAAAGTCTAATTGAGTGTAAAAGCTAACATTCAGCATTTTTAAAAATATATAATATGTAATATATTTCTATCCCTTTTTTATTAGTTATATTCCTTGAAGTTTAAATGTGATGCAGTAGGACAGCATAGAGAATAGGAAGTACATATTGTGGATCTTAATTGCTTTAAGCACTCAATAGGTTCCTATTTTCAGGTTATAATGAGCCCAAGAATTTTCTTGTCATCACATTCTTTCAGTTTTGGCGTCATCATATTTCCATAACTTTTAAAACATACATCACTTATTCTATTCTAGGCAAACAAAGGAAGATTAGTTATTTTGAAATCTGCATTTAACATATTTGTTTCAATTGGCTTGCATTTCTTTTTTTCTGGGACTGATCTAAATTTTCTTGAAAAAATCCTTGTATTGTTTCCAGGTAATGTCCAGAAGTTCTTTCATTTATAGCAGTATTATATTGTTATAGAACATCACGTTATAGGTGGCTAGGATCACAGGAGGTTACTAGGCTATTGGCCCTGAGACCCTTATAAGCCTAGACAAGAGTTTAGCCCATGTTTAGACAGGTCAGCACCCAAAGCCCCTGTCCAGCAGGGACACAGGTGGAATCCCAGGGGTGTATTTTCTGTTTACCATCCAGTTATCCAGGTTGTGTTAAAATTCAAACAGGCTAAAAACAGCAATAATAAATGCAGCAGAGAAGATGTGATTGAACACTTTAGAAAACAAGCAGCAGAAAAACCAAGATGAAGTAAAAGACTTCGAGGAGGAAACACAAATACTGTAAAAGCAGCAAGCAGCTGAATAAAGTTTTTTTTTTAGTCTAGAAATCTGTTTTAAAAAATATGCATGCTGATATGTGTTTTCAAGTTCAAACATTTCCATTTCTGACAATAATTTACCCTAAATAACCCTGTCCATTATTTTTCCTCAATATGAAATAAGCTTATGGGTCTGTATGACTCTGTGTTTGTCCTATTCCCCTCTCCCTTAAACATAGGTTTAATGAGTGCATATCTCCAATCTTGATGAGTCTCCTAATACTTAATTGTCCTAGTGAATAATGCATACATTTGACTGTAAGTTCATGCTGAATGTCTTCAGTTCATTATTATCAATTCTGTCTCCTCCCTGTGCTTTGTTTGGATCCGTTTTATGTAGTTCTTTTTCAATATAATCTAATTTGATTTCAGATTTGGCATTGCCTGTATACTTTGTATAAGACTTCGCAAATATATTTATAATCTGTTATGTTTGCGAATACATTATAGAATCTGCACACAGTATATCAATTTGTATGTCTTTATTCCTGCTACGTCTTATATATCTGTAAAATGGTTTACTGTTATGCTCAACATATTTATATAAACTTTCTTCAACATTTTCTTGATCTTGTCTCACACTATGTTTAATTTTTCTGTCAAGCCTGTTCATTTCAATTTTCAGAGTTAGAGTTCAACCTTGTTTCCATTTCTTATATATTTTTGTTTCTGACCTTAATCAGGTGTCTTGTTTTATGGAACTATATATATCCTCCTAACACTGTCTGCCTAGAGCCTGATATTAAAGATTTTTTTTTATTTATTTTTTGTGTTAAAACAATTTCTCTTTCAAAAATTCCCACATTCCTTCTGTCACTTTGCTGCTACATTCTTCAGTGTAATTTGACATTCCGTTTGCTGTTTTCATACAGTAATACCTGGACAGTTGCTCTGTTTCTCAATGGTAACTGAAATAGCTTCTAATAAACATTTTTGAAGTTAAAAATTGGACATGGTTTACCTAACTGGTGGCTTTAATCAGGGGTGTAGCTAGGATTTTCAAATTTGTACTCACAGCTCTCAAACTGCTACCCCCTCCCCAGCCAAGCTACGGCCATTCTCGTAATTCACGGTTCGCTCTTTTAGTGTCGATGAAGAGGCATTCGTTGTAATGCCTCTTCAGTAATATAATATAAATTCACTCAAACTCGGTTCCTTGAATTGAAAATTAACCTGAAATGTCAGTTCTTTGAAAAATGCAGCATGGTAGTTGGGGTAGAGAATTTATGCTTTTGTTTTCTGTAACTAAGGTACAAGTTTTGAGCTTGAGTAAATTACTAACCACCTGCTACCCCTAACTGGGATGTTTCATTCACACTCACACCCCTACCTACCTCTTAGTGCAAGAAATATGGACAAAGCCTAAAATAAACAGGGACAGATATTAAATAATGCTCTCGTGAACTTAGAAAGTTGCTAGAATAACAGGATTTGTGCTAGAATGAGAAAGTTGCTAGAACAGGATTTGTGCAAGTATGAATTTTTCTAAAGGACATGAAGTCGGAAACTCAAATGTCTGTCATTATTTAGCAACTTCAGCCTTCAACGATTTTCTAGAAAATCACAAAATTTATGAGGAACAGACAAAAAATATGGGGCAAAAATCTGGACATTCTGCAAAATTTGGACAGTTGAGAGGTATGCTACCTACCTACCACACACACACACACACACACACACACACACACACACACACACACACAGACACACACACACACACACACACACACACACCTCTCAACCTCTTACAGCGACAAACTCATAAATAAAACTGAGGCAAAGGCCCAAAAATAAGGACATTTTTTTTTAATATTGCTCTTATAAACTTAGAAAGATAATAGAATAGTAGTAGGTCTTGCATTAGTACGGATTTTCTGAAAGGTATGAAATCTGAAACTCAAATGTCTGCCATTATTTTCTAACTTCAGTCTTTAACAATTTGCCACTAATTTGCCAGGAAAATGCAATTTTATGAAAAACAGACCAAAAATGTGATGCAAAAATATAAAATTGCCATTCAATACAGCTGGGAACCTGTCAAAAAAGGGACACCATTTTAATATGAGCACAGTTAACTTAGAGCAGCTAACAAAATTAGAGAATCTACATGCATTTCTGAAATAAAAGTAATGTATAACTCTGATCATTAGAGTTATTTATAAAAGTAAAGTAAACCCTCCACATTTTCTTCCAAAATTGCTATTTTGCAGAGAGATTATTAGGGGGAGAGCAACATTTTGAGCCAAAATTGGGGACAGTTGAGAGGTTTGAATATTCCTAATTCTATAAAGTGATTTATTTGCACATACCTCTCAACCTCTTAATGCAGGAAATCTGGATAAGGCCAAATATATTGGGGGAACATACAAACAGTACTAAAAATTGACCTTGTATAAATTTAAGACAGTTGCTAGAATATCAGGTCTTGCTTTAGCTTGCATTTTTCTGAAGATTATGACGTCTGAAACTTAACGCCGGTCATTATTTAATGACTTCATTCCTAAATGATTTACCAGAAAAAGTTTTATTTTGCATTTTACAGTACGAACACCAATAAATATCTGCTAAACAAAGCAATGCAGTCTCACAATGAAACTAGACTTAGCATTAAAACTTCTCTGCCCTTGAAACTCACATTCATTGAAACAGCATTGAAACCCACATTCAAAGAAAATACATTTGCCAGTGGCAGATAAAGATTAACTTTGGGCTGTTTTCAAATCATAGGCCCCTTGCACATGAAACATACACATGCTCTTTGATACACCTTCCATCATAAAAGTCTACTCAAACTTCTACAGTCCACCAGTATCAGTAAA
Organism: Protopterus annectens; assembly: GCF_019279795.1. Classification (NCBI taxonomy): domain Eukaryota; kingdom Metazoa; phylum Chordata; order Ceratodontiformes; family Protopteridae; genus Protopterus; species Protopterus annectens. Next base: position 867,569,115 of record NC_056729.1, read on the forward strand.
TATGCACAATCTCTGAACTAGTAAAAGCCATCTACATAATTCCACATTAGAGAAATCTGTAACTAATGAAGAGACTGCTGCTAACAAACAACTTTATATTTCATGGTTTCATCTACAAATAATGTGCCTGTTGCCCTTGAGGAATAAATTGCCTATGTTGCATTAAAACAATGATACGCTAGTAATATTGCAATAGGGAATGGATGGCAAACTGATAACAGGTTCATAGTTACTACTAGATATCTTCGCCAAAACAGACTACAGCATCCACCCCCTTTACAACACAGTACAGTATCAGCAATGCATCTACCTACTGTGGGAGAAGAACCCACAGCCTTCTGCATCAAAAGCAAGTACACTACCTGTTGTGCTATTAACAGTACAAGCAGACGCTGCATAAGCAGCACTAAACTTAAGTTCCCCTGCAGCTCTCAGCTCCTTGCAAAATGTTGACACTCAGCTGTATCTCTGAACTTTGCAGCACAAGAAATCTGGAAAAAGCCAACATTTATTGGGGGGGGGGGCAAAAGCCCAAAAAACAGGGACACATTTTAAACATTGCTTGTATAATTTTGAAAAGTTGCTAGAATAAAATGCTATGTTATCACCATGCATGTCTTAAACCAGAACAATATGCACTATAGTCAGTGCAATATACCACTATGCTAAATCAGCAGTTTGAAAAATAGGAAGACAAACTTAATGGCTATCATTTAGATAGCTCTCAACCTCTTAGCACAAAAAACCTGGACAAACAAAGCCAATAATGAGGGAATACAAATTCAGTTCTCACTTCACACCTTAGCACAAAAAACCTGGACAAACATCAAAAACAATAATGGGAGAAATACAACTTCAGTTCTCACCATAGCTCACAACCATTAGAAAAGCAAATCTGAACAAAGTTCAGAAATGGTGGTGGTTAGGGACTTTAGGCTGTTCTTACCCTGAAGCAAAGGTACAGGGTTTGAGCCTGAACACCTATAGCCAACAGGTGTATTATGTGGGGGCATTTACACATGCACACACTTCATTTGTGAGAGAGATTGTAAACACACACACACTTCATTTGCGAGAGAGATTGTAAACACACACTACATTTGTCCGATAATCCATTTGCACACACTTACTTCAATTGCGATAATTCATTTGCGAGAGAGATTCCCGCTCACACACGCACAAATTTACTTCATTTGTGAGAGAGATTGTAAACACCACCCCCCCCCATTTGCGAGAGAGATTGTAACAGATTCTGTTGTGTAAAGCATTGAATCCTAAACATAATCTGTCCCTTATAAAAAGGTAATGAATGGAAAATGAGTCCAATGATTGAAGTCTGTCAGAATTGTTAAGATCTTAAACATCACATAGGTGTATAGTATATATTTTTTTATTTTCCCAAGGAGAATTAAATCGACCTCCAAGTAGGAGCAAAACATATCTTTTGACTCAGTAATTGACCTAACTTAAATTACAAATAATTTGTAAGTAAAGCAGTTGATCTAGATTGAAAACTTAGACACATACTTTTATGACTTTATATCTGACCACTGAAGCATTGGCTTTAAAATTTAGTTTGGCACAATATAGAACTAAGATATTTACATAAGGAAGGACTCCCAAAATAAGTGTCCTCTAATAAGATGTAATGACTGGTTTTTAGGGGCCCAAAAATCATGACATGGCTTTTACTTAAACTGAAGTTAATTCCATTCCTATTCAGCCATTTTACTTTACTAGAAAGGTGGTTGATGAACCTATTATAATCAGTGTCATTACTAGAAACTGATCCTAACTTGAAATAATTTCCATATTTGGCAGTCAAAATACTTTTATGTGTAGCAGAAAGGAAAATGTCATGTTGAAAAGTGCCAGACCTAAACAGATTTCCCATGAGGAACCCATGAGTAAACATCAGCCCAGTGTGAACATAGCTGCCGAAAATCACCTTTTAGAAAGTCATTAACTAATCCAGTCTAATATAAAGTTATTATTACCATGTTTCATCATACATTCTATAATACTTTAATGTGTCACACTATCAAATGCTTCGGAGAGAGCTACATATACCATAATAACATCTAGTCCATTATCCACAGCCCTGTAAAAATGATCATAAAAATTGAGTAGGCAAATAAAAGTAGAACGATTTTTCATAGAGCCATGTTGATAGAAATCTATCATAGCACCATAATGGGGATTACCATCAAGTAAGTTCAAAAGGCATTTTTTTAAAACATTTGCAGAACAAGGAAGTTAGAGTGACAGGGTGGTAATTGTCCACAATACAACTCCCATTTTCATAAAGTGGAATGATATTTACCTTTTTCCAAAGCATTTTGCAAGAGAGTGTTAAAATAATACTTGAGCCAAGATGCTTAAATAATAAACAAGATTTCTTATTTGGCACACTGACACTGTTAACATTTTTTATTTTCCTTAAGGAAGCACTAACCATGTTTTCAGTAATACAAGGACAAACTAAAGAATCTGAACAATGATGGGTGTTATCTTGAGAAGTCAGTGAGTTCAAGATGTCCATACTAACAGGACAAGTTGGAGCCAGAAGGTTGGCACTGGTAAACAAGTTAACAAAGTGCTTGGGGAATAAAAATAAAAGAACATTAGCCATATCAACAGGGTTGCTAACTAATGTACTACTGTTAGAAAGAGGACATACACATACGAGTGTAACAGTCATGAACAGAGTGTGTATAACTGTAGAACATTTTAGGATTCTTGTTGCAAGAAACAAGATTTTCTTCATAACTTAGCTTACATTTATGAATGACTGATTTCAAGATTCTGCAAGCTGCATTGAAGCTAGTTTTGATTGTTATCAGTGTAAGATGTTCAGAGAAAACTGACGTAGTCAACAGAAAGGACTCATTGATGAAAAAAATAGGTAAAACATCAAAATATGTAGCGTCCGTTTATTAAGGCATTTCATTCTGTTAAAGCACAAAGACACAAGATAAGTTTTACATTAGACATAGCCTGGAACTATGAGAATGAACTACTACTTACAAATGCATCTTAGCACTCTAAGTGAATAAATAGCTTAATTAATATAGGTAGTCATAAGCCTCTCCACAGCATAAGGGAATAAAGTTCTGACTTTGTTGCAGATGTGTTCAAATTATGGGTTAGGCACATAAGGGAGATGACAGGGAAGGATGCAAGTGAGTGGCTGCTGCCAGCTTACTCATCCTGGGGAGGAGCCATCTCTGGCTCACTACATGAGTGACACCTAACAGAAACACTAGGTGTTTACTTAAAGGAGCTTCAGCCCACAAGACCACCCCCCCCCGATGTAATGTGCAAGATGCACTGTGAGCTAAAAGAACAACTATAGTAAGTTTCACCATGCTACTGCATGGAAGGGGTGCTCTGCTGGGGGACACAGTAAGCCCACTCCCTTCTACATAACTCTTTTGTCACAAGTGGATGAGCTCGTTGGTGATTCCCATGGAAGAACAAAGGTTTTGTCTGCCTAAGAATCCCTGGCTTCCACAAGTATGGAATAAATTAGCTAATTTGGAGCAAACAGAATAGCCATCAGGCTTGGTCCTGCGGGCTGCAAAAAAAAAAAAAACACAGAACAGTGCCCATATGTTAGAATTCAGCTGAACTCAACTCATACACACACACACACACACACACACACACACACACACACACACACACACACACACACACACACACACACACACAATAATCCATTACACTTACTTCAGTTGCGAATCCATTACACTTACTTCAATTGCGAATCCATTACACTTACTTCAATCGCGAATCCATTACACTTACTTCAATCGCGAATCCATTACACTTACTTCAATCGTGAATCCATTACACTTACTTCAATTGTTGCCTTGCAAATAACACATACTCCATTGCTTGCCCACGATAATCCATTACACTTACTTCAAATCCATTGCTTGCCTTCTTCATCCATTACACTTACTTCAATCATTGTTTCCAGCTTGCAGCCAGCCGGACATGATGTGTGAGCTCACTACCGACTGGCTGGTATGCTCCTTAAAGGAGCCAACACCCTTTAAATATGTATGTTTTTTTTTCAAAAAAGCTACCCGCCTTCTAAAAAATTTGTACTGAAATCAGTACAGTGCGTATGCCTCCTGACGTCCCTGGCTTTAATCTCCATTATCAGTCTCATCATGTGACCTGCTTCACCGCTCCTTTTCATGTTGCTCATGCATGCTAACCCTAACTATGGCCCTGTCCCTAACTGTATCTCTAACCCTGCACATTGACTTATGAAAATCCCTTTTTCCTAATGTGATAACTACATGAAACACTTTGAGACACACATGCACATGCGTGTGTGCACACACACACACACACACACACACACACACACACACACACATACGCATGTGTGTGTGTGTGTGTCTGTGTGTGTGTGTGTGTGTGTGTGTGTGTGTGCACCTGTGCGCACGTGCGTGCACACAAACGCATACAGACACACACATACATTAAACATGCACAGCACGAAATCTGTCTCTTAACATGTCCCTAACTCTAACTATAACCTGCAAATCCCATAAACACATACAAACACACACACACACACACACACACACACACACACACACACACACACACACACACACACATTTACACACACACTACCAAAGATGGACAGCACAAAACATATGTCTTTACTTACTCCTTACTCTAACTCTAACCCACAAATGTCAGTACATGCATTCTCATTCCCACTTACCTTTGATGTATGAACATTCCTTCAGTATTCACAGCATTCAATGTTGCTTATAGAGCAATATGTATATATACCTTTAAGAAACTTTCCATGGCCTTGTACATGTGTATGAATACTGAGCACATGCAAGCCTGACTACCATTTTGTGGTAAGCTGTTGAGATATAAGCATGTATGTCTCTATAGTCTGTCAGTTAATCAGTTTGTTTATATTTTGTACTGTTGCTATCCATCCTGATGTTTTTCTGTATAATAAAGCATATAAACAAATTCCCTGCCTGTTCATCTTCAGTTATAAACCAAGACATGTGACATGGTGTCAGAAGTGGAATCCAGATTCAAGACCAAGAGCCACTCAGTTAATATATCGGAATGGATCATCCCTACTGCACATATAACTAGCAAAAACAGGTCAGAAATAGGTACTACAACTTGCTTAAATGATTTCTTGCTCAAAAAATATAAAACAAAGTACTCAGAATGCTCAACACAAATTTCTAGTTAAACAAACTGTCCAAAACTGTGATATATTGAGAAAAATATATGAAATAGTTCTGAAAATATTTGAAATAATGTCCCAATCGCATAAAATGAATAAAATAAGGAAAACGCCCACATTTTTTCGCTATGTGCTACTTTTTCACATTAATTAAAGCTATTCAAGATATCTGAAGTATACAAAGTGTTTGTAAGTTTGTGTAGTATTGCAGTGCAGTTATTTCACAAAATACAGCCAGTTCAAATCATATTTTGCAAAGTACAGCATTTCAAAGAGTTTATTGTGCATTTAAATGTTACTATAAGTACTGGCACATGCCTGCACATAATTACAAGGGCTATTTTTTAATTGTGTTTGGGTATACTTTGTTGGCATGGCTGAAGGATTTTGAAAACCAGGTCCAATTGTATTTGATAATAATATTGCTGAGAACTGGAGAGTATTTGAGCAAGAATACAATATTTTCATACAAGCTGCACTTTCTGATAAAGATGTAAATACAAAGGCATTTATTCTGCTTAATTTACCTGGTTCAGAAGCCATAGAAACAGACTATTCATTTGTGTATGCATCTGCTGTGTTTGCAGGGGAGGGGGAAACTGCCATATAGTGGTATCAGCTAAGTCAATGGGAAGATCCCAAGTTCTTAAAATGTAAATTTAGAGAAATGTTTAACCCCCAAACAAATGTTACAGTGGAAGGGCACTTATTTTACACAAGAGATCAAAAGCCTGGGAGAAACTTTTGCAGCACATAAAACTGACTTGAGAAACAAGGCTAAAACGTGCAGATTTGGTGATTTAAGGGATGAGTTGATAAAAAACAGACTTGTGTGTGGTATTAAAGATGATGCTGTGAGAAAGATTTTGCTTTCTGACAGTGATTTAACTTTGGATAAGGCCATTGAGACTTGTCAGATATATGAGCTCACAGAAAAGCACATAAATATGCTTACAAATGAGAAATGCATGTTTCCAGTATCTTCTAGTACTTATGTTGATAGTATGCAACATATGGTTAAAAGAAACAGGCTCAAGAACATGGCAGCAACGATGAGCCCTGCACCACTCACTGGTAAACCCAATAGCTTTCTAGCAAATTCCAGAGTGCGCACAGTCTCAGTGAAGCACAGGGTGAGTCAGCACACTCAAAGCATGTGCCCTCACCTAGCTTCATAGTCAACTGCCATAACTGTGGTGGCAATCATGTGTCTAAAAGAGAAAAGTGCTTAGCTTTTGGTCAGCAATGCCACAGATGTAAAAAAGTGGAATAATTTCCAAAGAGTTTATAAATCAAAAAAGGCACATTCCTTTATTAATAGAGAACATTCCAAAAGACTAGTTGATCAGTTAGGAAGCTGTGACCCTACTTTTTATGTTGATGGTGTGTCTTTGCTTAATGAAACAGTCAATGCAGGAGATTTATGGGCAAAGAATTAAGTATTTTGTAGTGTTCAGGTAAATGGAAGACCCATACAGCTCAAAGATGACACATGTTCAAAGTGCAATGTTATGTCCGAAGAAACATTTGCTATAGTATGTGCTGGTGAGAAGCTTGATTTGGCAAAGTGTGTGAAGCTTGTTGTTTATGGTAGTGAAGAAATTCAAACTGAAGTTTCATTAGTGCCTTCATGTTACTCTGCAAGGAACAGCTATGACTTGCAATTTTATGTAGTCAAAAGGCACATACACTCATTATTAGTCCTCAGAGATAGTTTAAAAATGGGACTACTTTCATTTAAGTCCCCCATGTAAACTTAAAAGACCACTGTTCTAATTTTGCTCAGTCTATTTTTTCTAACTATGCTGATCTTTTCAAAGACAAGCTAGGAAACTCCCAGTTGTGTACTCCATGAAGTTAGACCCTGAAATCAGCCCAGTTTTCAGACCAGCCTGGAAAGTTCCAGTAGCTATGCAGAGCAGGTCAAAGCCTAGCTAGATAAAATGGTGTAGCAAGATGTGATTTGTCCACTTGACGAACCAACTGAATGGGTATCTTCCATGGTGATACCTCATGAGAAAAACTCAGATGATATCAGAATATGTATTGATCCCAAGATGTGAACAAAGCACTGAAAAGGCCTCATCATCCAATGCGTACAGTTGCTGCTCTCATGCCAAATGCCACTGTTATTTCTGTCTTGGATGCAAAGAGTTCATTTTGGAAAATTTTGCTTGATCGAAAATCCTCATTGCTAACCACTTTCAGTACTCCTTTTGGCATTTGCAGATTTTTGAGAATGCCAGTTGGGATAAATTCTGCCAGTGAAGGCTTTCAGCGTGCCATGGTAAAAATTTTTTCTGGGTATCTTTGTGCTATTATAGTAGATGATATTCTAGTAAGAGGTAATGGTGAAGCCGAGCATGACAGAAACCTCAAGAAAGTTCTGAAAAGAGCACTTGAAGTGTATCTTAACCTAAACCCTCAGTACAAATTCAGGCTATGAGAAGTTACTTATGTTGGTAATTTATTTACCTGTTCAGGCTTAGGGCCACATCCTTCCAAGCAAACAGCAATTCTTGAGATGCCAACTCCAGACAAAGTTCAAGCCTTACAATGTTTTCTTGACATGGTTAACTATCTAAGCAAGTTCATTCCAGACTTGAGCCAACTTTTAGCACCACTCAGGGAGTTGGCACGCAAAGATGTATCTTGGTCATGGTCAGAACAAAACCAGAGAGCATTTGATGTCCTAAAACAGAGAATTGCCAGTCCGCCAACTCTCAGATACTATAATATTCACAAATCAGTTACTCTTTCCTGTGATGCTTCGAAGTTTGGTCTTAGAGCAGTCATTCTTCAAGAGGGTAGACCAGTAGCCTATGCATCCAGAAATCTAACCCTAACCAAAATGCAGTATGCGCAGATAGAGAAAGACCTCTTGGCAACTGTGTTTGCATGTTCAAAGTTCCATGATTATATTTATAGTAGACCTATCCAGACTGAAACAGATCACCAAACTCTAGTCACTATTTTGAGAAAGCCTATGCATACAGCTCCTGCCAGATTGCAATGCATGATGTTAAAATTGCAAAAGTATAATTCCAAACTTGTTTATCTTGCCATTAACTTTATCCCGGTCACCCAGAAATACCGCCGTATAGCATGAAAATGAGAAACTTGATATTGAAGTCATGGAAATGAGACATTTTTCTTCCACACATCTTCATAGAAGTCATACAGCCACAGATCCAGTTCTTCAGAAGCTCAACCACCTTATCAGGTGAGGATGTCCATCAAAGCAGTCTTGCTTACCAGTAGATCTGCAACCTTATTTTCCTTACAGAGATGAGATTTTGTTTGACAATGGTATCATCATGAAAGGGCCAAAAGAAATTGTTCCAAAGTCCTTGCAACAAAAGTATATCACTATTTTGCATCGTGGCCACCCAGGAGCAGATTCTACCAAAAGAAGGGTGAGAGGATTAATATTTTAGCCATCTATGTCAAGGGACAATGAGAGAGTACTTTCATCTTGTTCTGTATGTAATAGTACTAAGCCACATCAACAGAAAGAACCACTTCAGCTAAACCACATTCCCGAACTACCTTTTGTAGCTGCAGACATTTTCGAATAGAATGGTCAACATTCCTTGGTGTTAGTCACGTCTTATTCTAATTGGTTTGAGATTGATATACTTCCTAATCTAGCATCCAGTACTGTCATTACTAAGATGAAGCATCATTTTGCAGTTCATGGTAGTCCACACAAAGTTATTTCTGACAGCAGTTTAAAAGATTTGCTGAAGAGTGCGGCTTTACTCATGTTATAAGTAGCCCTGAGCACCTGCAGTCAAATGGTTTGGCAAAATGTCATGTTCAAAGTGCAAAACAATTATTAGAGAAGTCAAAATGAGACAATAGTGATGTTTTCTTGAATCTCTTGGATCTCAGAAATATTCCTTGTGATAAACATTTTGGTTCACCTGCACAGAGACTTCTGTCAAGACAAACCAGAATTACACTACCAATTAGCAATAATCTATTGGTTCCATGTGTCAAGAACAACAAGTCAGTGAAAGCCCATCTGTTGAAGAAGCACTTATCCCAGAAGCCCTATTATGATAAGACTAGCAAACTACTCAATCCATTATGAGAAGGGGAGATAGTGAGTATGCAGATGCCCAAATGTTTTGATCGGATTAGAGTCCTGAAAAGTGCATGTCCAGAGCCAAGATCGTACATTGTGGAATCACAAGGAGTAGAGTTTAAGTGGAATCAGAAATATTTGGTCCCGGTGTCCAAGCCTGTATTGCAGTATCATACCTGCAAGAAAGACTGTAAATCTCAATGTGAGTTATCCAGCATTCCAGTAAATATCCCTATTCCTCAGAAAAATCCCAGTACTCCAGAATCTTCTTGTTCACCAATGACTGTCCCTGTTGCTAAACCCATTTCTTTTTTTTTTAAAACAAGTTTATTATTTTTAACATACAAAATAAATATCATAACAATTTTATACAAGCAGTTAAAATGTAAATAGTTATAACATTTGATAAAACAACCAAAATATTTACAGAGACATCCACTACAAATCAAATCAATTGATTAAACTGTAATGTCTTACTAATGAAACTAAGACTTTTTAACAGGTTTTGTAAAGTATCCCATATAGTATAGTAAGACGTTTTTCTAGTGGTTCTTGACTTTATTGTCATTAGTTCCATATGACACACTTCAGTCATAACATTTTTAAATTCATTAAATGAAGGAGGAGTATCTGAAATCCAATTTCTGGTTATTATTTTTCTAGCCACTGCTAGAATAGACCATAATAAGGGAAGTTTAACTTTTTTAACACTTTTAGGAACAGGGGTGTTAAATAATATAAGTGATTTAGAGACAATGAAATTATCTGTGAAAAGAGCCTGCAAAAAATCATTGATTAACATCCAATATTCCTTCAATTTTATACAGTCATAAAACATATGTGCCCAATCAGCATTTATTTCTACATTACATCTCTTACATAAGTTGTCTTTATTGTTTATTTTATTCATCATTAAGGGTATATAGAAAGATCTATGTAAAAATTTCCAAGTAAAAAGTCTCCAATTAATGGAAGAAGTAGTTTTATAAGCAGAGTCCAATATATATTGTTTATCTTGTTGTTTTGGTGATTCACCATTAATGGAAATGAAATAATTCCAATAAGTATCTGAACTGTAATGTGTTTCTTCTCTGATAATTTTATGTATGTGTGAGAGCTTACCTTTATCAGAAACCCTATGTTGTAAATTTAATATCAAGTAGTCAATCAGAACTGGGACAGATTCTTTAACTGTTAAAGACATTAAATCAAGTTTATTAATAAGATGTTGTCTAAAAGTCTGAATCTCTAACCAACATGTTTCTCTCAAATCAAATTCTTGCTTTAAGAAGTCTAAATTTTTTACTTTATTGTCAGACAACAACTGATACCAATACTTTAAATCATTCTCTGTGACTAGAAGAATTTTTTCAGAGGTGGATGATAAAAGAATACCTTGTGTATACATTATAGGGAATAGGATAAAATTCCATTCCTTATATTTAGGATGCATAGATATAAAATTACGATATCTAATAATAATATTTAATGGGTAACTAGCTATATATTTTGGTGTAATAGATGAGGTACAAAATTCTTTTAGTAACCATAACATGGGGTTATTTACAATAGTATTTTTGTGTATTAATGATATTTTCATGAAGTGAATGCTAATTAGTTCCCAATATTCCTTCCATTTTGCAACATATGACTGATCTATTAACAAAGTAATAACTTTTATAATAGAAGAGATAGCATATAAATTAAAGTCTGGAAATGAAATGCCCCCTTGAAACCAACTATTAGTATGTTTCTTTAATGCAATCCTAGGTCTATTAGGTGCCCATAAGAAATTTAACATTTGTGAATTCAATTTCTTAATAATTATTTTTGTAGGTGGGAGTATTATTGATTGTATTAAGTATAATATCTTAGGGAATATTATCATTTTAATAATTGTGAGTCTCTCTTCCATGGTAAAAAAACATATTGTTCCAGCTCTTGAAAAGATCTTGTATATTATGAAGACAGTTACTATAATTATTATGTATAATGGATTTAATATCTTTAGTTAATATTATGCCTAAGTAAGTTATCTGACCTGAGTTGGGTATATATTTGTGAAAATCATTAGTGAGGACATTTTTTCATGCATATATTGGTAATATTTTAGTTTTTTTCTTCATTAAATATCAAACCAGAGATATTTTTAAAATCTGTCATTTTATCAAATAATGACTGCATAGAAGAATTTGTTCCTGCTGACGTAATTAGAACATCATCTGCAAAAAGTTGCATTTTAGATATTGTATTTTCATCTATATCAAATCCTTCTATATCAGTGCTGTTTCTAATCAAATTAGCCCAAGGCTCCATTATTAAAGTAAATAATAGTGGTGAAAGTGGACACCCTTGTTTTGTACCTTTTAATATGGGTATTTTTTGTGAGACATATGTTCCTATCTTAATGTAAGCCAATGCTCCTTTATATAGATGTTCAATTAAATTCACAAATGCATCAGAGAAATTTGTACACTTCAATAAGATAAACAAGTAGTCCCAACTTACTGAGTCAAATGCTGAACTTATATCAAGACTAATATGTATTAAGTCTTTCTTTTTCCTGTTTGCATAATCAATTAGCGTTAAAGTTCTCCTTATATTATCAAAAGTATTTCTATTTATAATAAAGCCTGTCTGATCTATATCTATTATACCTGGAATGATTGTCTTTAATCTGTCAGCAAAAATATTCATGAACATTTTATAGTCAACATTAAGTAATGAAATAGGTCTATATGAAGTGCATCTGGTTGGGTCTTTATTGGGTTTTAAAATTGATGAAATAAATGTGTATTGCCAGGATGGGGGAGTTGATAACTCATTTTGAGCTGAAATGAAAACCCTATGTATTAATGAGTAAGTACTCTTAGGAAGAATTTTATAAATCTCTGGAATAATACCATCATTACCAGGTGCTTTGTTTGATTTAAGTTTGTTTATTTGTGTAATAACCTCTGTATATGAAATATTTTTTATCTATTAATTTAGTCTGTTGTTTATTAAGTTTTTTGTTCATGTTTGTAGTTATAAATTTCTTTATTTTATCTTTAGAATCCATATTAATATTATTGTGGTTAATTTTATGAAAGTGATTTCTAAATTCATCTAATATTTCTGGTAAACTAGAAACAGTCTTCTTTTTCCCTGGAGAGAAAATTTCTTTGATGTGATTTTGTTTATTCAGCCTTTTTGTTTTATTTTTAAGTCTATGTAAGTATTTGGGACTTATTGAGTAAGACAAAAACTTATATTTCTCTAATGTTATTTTGACTTTATGGCTTAAAATTTCTTTGTATTTCTCATTTAATTGATGTATTTCCTCGATGACTTTTTTGTCCATAATATTTTCTTTATTATTATGTTTATATGAGTCTAATTTGTTTTGAATGTCTATTAATTCCTTGTCCCAAGATTTCCTTTCATTATTATACCATCTGATACTTTGTCCATATAAATATGATTTTAGAGCATCCCAAATGTGAATAATGGAGACGTCAGGTGTAGTGTTTAAGTCTAAGAAATGTTGCACCTCAGTAAGTATATAATCTTTATAGTCCTTTAGTTGAGTTAAGTATGCTGGTATTCTTTTGATCTGAACATTATAAGTACTCTTTACCATAAATTCAAAGACAATTGAATTATGATCTGATATAGGACATGAAATGATCTTGGAATTAATTAAGTTTGTTACCAGTTGGTTAGAAATAAAGACTCTATCTATTCTTGAATAAGTTTTATATCTATTAGAAAAAAAAGTGTATGGTAATGATTTAGAATCTATCTGATTATTAATATCATTCAAATTATATAAATTAATAAAATCCTTTAAATGTTTTGCATTAGATGTAATTTTCCTTTTTCCTATAGTAGTAGTATCTTTTTCATGCAGGATACAATTAAAATCACCTGCTAAAATAATATCTCCTATAGAAAATTATATAATCTTATTGAGATGGTGTTTCACTGTATTAACGCCAATTCCTGGTATCCAATATACATTAATTAATGTATATATTTTCCCATTAATCTGTATTGTAACCATACAGAACATTCCTTTATCATCTTTATAAGACTTAATAGTTTTGGGTATGGACATATTTTTGTTCCATAAGATAGCCACTCCTCTTTTTTTCTGTGTGTGTTCTGAGCTAACCAAGGCTGTATATTTATTAGTGGCTAATTTATCTATATCCTTTTTCAGGAGATGTGTTTCTTGAAGGAATATTAAATTGGCTCTATGCAAATTAATATATCTCATTAAACTTGCCCTTTTACATGGGTTATTCAATCCATTAATGTTTAAAGAAATTCCCTTTAGAGATACCATTTAACTTCTATAAACATATAAAACATATAATCAGAATAACATTTACTAAAATAAGTATTATTATGTCTCCTCCTTTAGGTGTTCTATTAATTATAGCTGTATTTAATGAAAATCTTATGGAATTTTGTGTAATTTTCACTTTTATTTGTAGTGACAATGAGTTTATAAAATGTGATGTGGATGTGAAAACTATATACACACAACAATAATCTGGTGAAAATAATGTTTGGATTAAACAATGCACCCAGCCTGGAGTTGAAAACTCCAACTTCGAGTAGCAAATACCACTCAAGTTATCCCCCTATCCTAAGCAGCAGTACTTCAGCTGCCACCAAATTAATTCGATACTAACTATTATTAACTAAAGTTAACCTCATTTAATTTGATTATCTACTATAACAAGGCTAAACAATTTATATAACAGCTTCATATAAACATATAAAACATTTAGAAACAACTAATATTGCTATGTACATCTATTCTATATAATAAACTCATAATCAAAATAGCATTCTAACAATCTTGGTAATGGGAGCAAAGAAGAGAGAGAGAGAGAGAAAAAAAAAAAAAAAGGGAATATCCATATGGTAGTTTAATAAAAGTTTGTAAGATTAAGTTCTTATTATATGTTTATGCTCATTTGAATTCAATAACATTTATTATCTTAGGCTATTATGACTCAGACATTACTTATATTAGGGTATTCCCACTTTCTGCCATAGCAATACAGCTAATAGCTTTAAAACTTTAAATTACTTGCACCAGAAGCTTCCTTCTCATATTTATTATTGCCATTTAAATAAAATAATTATTCCCATGTATAAGTTAAAAGAACATACTACACAGCAATATTGATCCCTAGTTATACATAAATCATTGTGATGAAAGCCATCTGTATTTTATATATCTGAACTGCAGCTTTAAAATGTCACATGACAATTTCTTCTGAAATATAATCATAATGATACATATACTTGTCTGTTAGTCAAGGCAAATGATTTATAACATTACTTATCTTTAAATCATAAGCATCTATATGCAATAAAGTGCAGCAGTCATATAAGCTTTCAAAAACAAGTGTGCATGAGTTTTACCTTCTATGCCTTCTAAAATATCTCATTTGTTTACTATGGCATATTAAGTCACTTAAAATCATTATAACTTTTATATTTTATAAGTTACATCTTAAATAAGTAAGTTATTATAAAGAAAAACTCACATTTAGATGTCATAAAGTTCATTTTTCATCACAAAACCGCATTTACAGCAGTTCTACTTCCTGAAACAGTTTATTTCTTGAATTTGCAATGTGTCAGTGTGAAATCAGGGGTCAAAGTTCAAAATGGCTGCTTTCAGCTTCTCTGCGTGTTTTCTGAATGTTGAAGCTTTTAAAACGACTCGAGGACACTATTCACGAGGAAACCCACATCCCAGATTGTCTCCCATAACATTCTGGCGGGAATTTTAATAAAAGTAAGTGACTGACATTCATTTTGTAATACAAATGGATCTAAACAGTGCAAAACCTTCTCGAAGCACTTTACAAGTCATTACAGTCTCTATGACAGTGAAACCAAGCCTTCAGTTGTTTAACATAAACACAACTTATTTTTATATGCCCCATTTCATTTTCTCATTCAGAGCTTATTACATACACATATCAGAATTATCAGAAGCATATTACTTTACAAATAAGAGAGAGAGAGAAAGAAAAAAAAAAGGGGGACCTACAAAGAGTATCTACAAAGATATTTTTCTTCCTGTTTGTTTTAATAAAGTAGAACATGAGACATATTACTTTCAACTACTTTAGTTCTAGTTAACTGCAATTATATCATGACATATTATTTGAAATCATGTATTAAGCAATTAAGTCATGGTATAATATATAGCAGCAGTATTTAAACAGCATAAATAATTTTAAAGAAATAATAAATTATTTTTCCCCTTATGTCCTATTTTTCATCTAACCCCTCTCCCTGCCCTCCCCCACCCTTCACTAAATGTTTAGTTTAAAGAGAATGCCATTATTTAAAACAAGAAGAGAAAGGAAATGTATCAAATTACTAACCTTAGGTCTCTTTATCACAAAGAGAAACAAGTTGATTCATATCAGGTTATTTGTTCCTCAGGAAGTTTGATTATTTATAAAACAAAATTCAGTTCTTTGCACACAAAAAAAAAACTTTGAATAAATCCTTAAGATATTTGTGGCTTTCTTGTAAATGTAGTAACTGTAATTAAAGAGTTCAAAGAAATATAAAACATGTCATTTGTTTTTTAGTCTTTTTTGCTTCTCTGAAGTCTTCCAAGAAGTTCCTGTTGCCATTCTCTTTAGCGAAGGACTTGCCCATTCCATATCTTATATTTTATCTAATATTTTATTTTTTTTAATATACAGCAAAGCAGAGTCCAAGTCTTCAAAAATTCTAGGGCCATCCGGTAAAAAGATTTTTAGTTTGGAAGGAAATAAAAGATGAGTTTTGAACTGTGCTTTCTTAAGCTCTCTTATTAATGGCAGAAAGACTTTTCTTTTTGATATTACCAAGGAAGAATAGTCATTGTCAAAACGCACAGTTGCCTCATTAATTTTTATAGGTGCTTTAGCCCATGCAGATTTTAATACCATCTCCTTGTCATAAGATGATAAAAATCTTACAATAACTGATCTAGGATACTTTTTATTTATATTAGAATTAGATAAAGACCTATGGGCTCTTTCAATACCAAAAGAAAATGCTTCTGACAGATCTAAAGTTTTGGGAAGCCAAGTATTTAAAAAGGATGTAATGTTGTTACCTTCTATATTTTCTGGCAGTCCAAAAATCTTTATTTTATTGCGTCTGGATCTGTTTTCCAAGTCATCTAGTTTGGATTGAAGGTGTGTGTTCTGTTTCAATAAGAATTCGATGTTAATTTCTTCTTCCTGAATTCTGTTGTCCATATCAGTAAGTGTCTCTTCTATACCTGTAATCTGAGCTTTCTGATGTTGTAAATCTTCATGTAACAAATCCATTTGTTTTGTGGTTTTCTCTATAAAGTTATCAATTTTAACATCCAGTCTGTCCATTTTAGTTGTTAGTTGCTGAATAGTTGATAGTAAAGACTGAAGCTCTTTCTTGATGCTGGAATCCTGACTGTTAGCCTTACTGGAACTCATTCTGAACAGAGGTGATGAAAGAGAAATTTCCAAGAAGATTTCTGACAGGAAAATTATTTAAATTTTCTTTCTTTTTTAGATATTATTCAAGATACTGATATTCCAAACGTTTTTAGAAAGAAAATTATTACATTAGTTGAATTTTGAAGTAATAATTTCCTGTCAGTGTAGTTATGTTGGTGGAGCTGAAGAAATCTGCTGCTATCCTGTGTTCATCCTTGGCCACGCCCCCACTAAACCCATTTCCGATAGCTGTATCACTAGATCAGGTTGCATTTCCAGACCATGTTCCAGATACACAGCAACTTGGACATAAGGAGATAAGTGTTGTGTTTATTTCTAGTGTCTATACAATTGCATGTCTTTTCCAAATATTTTATTGTGGGCAATTCATTAAAGAGGGAGAATGTAGATGTAGAGCAATATGTATATAAACCTTTAAGAAGCTTTTCATGGGCTTGCACATTTGTATAAATACCGAGATGTGCAAGCCTGACTGCCATTTAGTGGTAAGCTGTTGAGATGTAAACATGCATCTCTGTGCAGTCTGTCAGCTAATCAGTTTGTTTATATTTTGTACTGCTGCTATCCATCCTGATATGTTTCTATATAATAAAACATATAAAAAAAACTACCCTGCCGGTTCATCTTCAATTGTAAACCAAGACAAATAACATTGTTGTTTGTAAAAACTCCTGCTTTCAACCACTCATAAATCTGTGACAGCAAAAACAGCTCTTGATTTCACTGCATTTAAGCAAAAGCAATATAGAGGAAAGAGACAGAAGCCACACCAAATAATTATTTATTAATGTATCTATATCTATATCTAAATGTATAAATATAGACATATTAATGAATGATGATACAGTGTGGATTTTATTTTTTTCCCCTCTGTGTGCAAAATAGTTACTGATGTGCCCAGGCTTCTTCCTAGTATAGAGGTCAAGGGAACAGATTTTTTTCTCTTTAAAACACTAGACAATTGCATTCATTGGTCTTCCTGTTACACTGACCTCTTCTTTAGAATTAGTCAGTTTTTAATTGGCAATGCTTTTTTAAAGTTTAGGTACAATTTTGTTGTTTCACTTTCTGTATTTCTGGCTTTGGCATTAGCTTGTTGTGTATCTCATTGGTTATATTAATAGGATCCTGTGTCTATCACTACATTTTGTCTTTGTTTCAGCATATCCATTGCTGCTTACTACTGTTGTGCATCTTGATTTATGCATACATTGTATGCAACAAATTCGCGAGCATTACTTTTTTCACCTTACATTTATTCTGCGTAGCCTATCTTTACTGCTCGTCTTGTTTCTTAAATAAATTTTGTTTTTCTTCCTCAACAGTTCTTTTTGTCTTTGAATGTTGCTCCTTATCCCATATACATTGGCTTTGTACGTACTAGTGAATTTTTTTCCTATATTTTACATGAACTCTTTGTACGGTTGAGCAGCTCTTCTGTTCACACGCACGTTTTCATAGTATTTACACGGTCTTTTGTCACTCTTTCATTTTTGAGACATTTGTACTTCCTTCCTATATACTTCACTCTCATGTCATTGTTTCTTTGTTTTTGTCTTAGTAAATTCATTAGCTTTACATCACTTATTCTTTCACCAAATTTGTGATATGTCTAAGGGTCTGGTATAATCATTCAGTGTATTTAGAGTCGTAGCTAGCATACCCAATGCTGTTCTCAAAACCTTACAATTTCTACATGCCTGTATGCTCTCTGGTAAGTTCATTGTTTCTAGCCACTGGCCTTATCCTATTACAATGCATCTATGTTCATAGGTGATTTAGTAGTCTAATGACCCTGGGGGGCCTTTTTAAGCCTAGCCATGCTTCCTAAAGTGAGAATTAAACCCTGTCCCCTTTATCTGAGAGGCAAACACTTTAACCATTTTGCCAGCCCCCAACCCCATAAAATATTAGGCTAGCAGTCTGCAGAGTACATACATACATACATACAGATATTTCAAGCATGGGCATTAATGTCCTTCTAGCTTGCCAATATACCAAAACACTTGTTCCCATAATAAGTATCCAGGCTGTTCTTAAAATATCTAAACTAGTACTTGCTTTAATGTAAATTGATAGTCTTTTCCACACATCAGCTACTCTGTCTGAGGGCCAATTAGTACACTTCTCATTCCTATAGAATCTCCTACATAGGTTGTCTGATGATTTTCTAGTGCATTTTATTAACCCCAAACATTCCCAGAGGTAGTTGTCACTAAATGCCCTATATACCTGAATAAGATCTCCTCTTAGATATATGTAAGAGACACTGTACAAGTTCAGATATTTTAGTCTTTCATAATAAGTTAACTTTTCACATCCATGGATACCCTTGGTATATCCATTGTACTCTTTCCAGTTTATTCTTGCTTGTTTTCTTATAGAGTTTCCATATTCTTATTCCACACTCAAGTTTGGGTCTAATGTAACTAACAAAGAACAACTTCATTATTTTTGATTTCCTAGACTTTCTAAATCTTTTTATACAACTTATAGTTATATAACTATAATTAACCAACTGGTTGATTGATTAGAAAAACTCATAGCTGAATCTTCCCATATACCCAGGTCCTTAAATGAGCCTACAGTTTCAATCACTGTGTGCTGTATTAAATATTCACCTTTCAATTTATGTCTCCCAAATCTCATATGCTTAGTTTTTGATGTATTTATTCATAGGTTCATAGGTTCATACTAGGCTATCTGCCCTAGGGCATTTATAAGCCTAGCCAGAGTGTGTTTGGCTTTCGCCACCCATTTTAAATTAATTTTGCTATGCCTTTTTTTGAGGTTAGTATACTGTGCCTCTGTCTAACAGTGACACAGAAGTGATAGCCGGAGTAAACCTACGATCTCCCATCCACTCATCAAGATTCCTCTTGAAGAGAGTCAATGTGGGGCTCTGCCTAACCTGGACTGGGATTTTATTCCAGAGTGAAGGGAGCCTCTGGGTTATGAATCTGTCCCTCCAGCATGTCCTATTTATTTCAGTGCTGAGATTGAAGTCTCTCGAGCGCGTAGCTCGATGGGATTTGGATTTTCTGAGGTGCAGCATGTCCATTAATTCCAGGTTGGACATGGCTTTATACGTCAGGCACAGATCGCCTCTGAGCAGGCGGTATGCCACTGAGTAGAGCTGGAGTTTCTTTAACCGGGCAGCATATGGCATCTGTTTGAGCCCTTTGATCCTCTTGGTGAGGTACTTTTGGGGTCTTTCCAGTTGCTGCAGGTGTCTGGTAAGGTACATCCCAAAAGGGGCATTGTACTCAATTATGGGCCTGATGAGGGATGAGTAAAGAGGTACGATGACCTCCTCTGGTCTAGATGTGAATCCCTTCATGATTAGGCGGGCTATATAAAATGTTTTTCTAACCACTTTGGCCACGTGGTTGTCAAATGAGAGATTGCTATCAACTTGGGTCCCCAGGTCCCTAATGACTTCTTCTGTACTTAATGGATTACCACCTATGTGGTAATTTGTAGGCACTTTGTTTTTGCCAAAGGGGATGACTATACACTTTTTGGCGTTTAGCTTGAGGCCATGGCTCTGGCACCAGTTGTCTGTTTCTATGAGGCCCTTTTGGAGGATGCTTGTGTCGGCTGGAGAGTTGATTATGGCGCCCAGTTTGCAGTCATCTGCGAACTTGGTCAGCCACAGTCCTTCCGTGTTGGCCTGTACTGCCGAGAAATATATACCGAACAAGAGAGGTCCCAGGACTGAGCCTTGTGGGACGCCACTTGTAACTGGTTTGGAGTCTGACATGGCTCCAGCAATTCTAACCATGTGGGTTCTGTCCTTGAGCCAGTTTGCAACCCATCTAGTGACATAGGGGTTTATATTTAAGCTGGTGAGCTTATCTATAATGCCCGAGTGGGGTATTGTATCGAAGGCTTTGCGAGGTCCAGGTAGGCTGTGTGGACCACCTTCCCTCGTCAATGGCCTTGGTGACTGTTTCAAAGAAATCGACCAGGTTTAAGAGGCAGGATCTGCCCTTAACAAAGCCAAACTGGGTAGGATCCAGTGTCTGTAGGTCCCCAATATCTTTATTTATGAGGTCCATGATGATCCTTTCCATAGCTTTGCAGACCATGCTAGTCAGGCTTATGGGGCGATAGTTTCCAGGATCCGTTGAGGCACCACCTTTGTGGAGAGGGACCACTGTTGCTGTACGCCACTCTTTGGGTACATATCCTGTAGTAAGGCTAAGATTGAACAGTAGTTTTATGTTTGGGTTTAGCTCTTCTTGGAGTTCATGTAGGACACAGCCCAGGACACCATCTGGTCCCATTGATGCTGTGTTTTTTGCTTTGGAGAGGGCGGCTCTTACCTGAGCATCTGAGATGTCAGGGGGGCAGCACTCTGTTGGGATAGATATTTGCCCTTTTGGTGGGGAGAGGGGGGAGAAGTTTGCACTGAACCTGTCAGCTAAGATGTTGGCAATGTCTGTGGGCTCGGTGTATTTTTTGTCATTTTGGACTAATTCTGAGCATATCTGGGAATTCCCACCCAGGTTCCTAACATAACTAAAGAAAGCCTTGTGATTATCCTTAGTGTCCTGTGCAATTTTTCCCTCTAAGCTGGCCTTAGACGATTTTATGAGTGCCCGTAGTTTTTTGCTAATACTGATCAGAGATGCCTTCCCTTTTTGGGATTTTGCTCTATCATGTAGTAGCTTCCTCCTTCTATTGTATAGTTTGTTTATGGCTGGGGTCCACCAGACAGGACGTCTGCCTTTGGAGGATTGGGTCTTGGTTTTATTTGGGATTGCATGATCCATGCATTCCTGAAGGTGTTCATAGAATGCGTTTATAAAGGATTCTGCGGTCTGGGCCATATTTTCCACAGGCCCGGGGGCTTTGAAAGATTTCGCCTCAGTTTTGAGGCATGTGAAATTTGCTTTAGAGAAGTTTTTCACTGTGGTTTTCTGGGCAGGGGGTGGGGTCGGGATGTGAATATCCAGTGAGATTAGTTTATGGTCTGATCTTACCAGTGAGGGATACACTTCTGGTCTGGAGCATAGTGTCCCCATGTTGGTGATGATCAGGTCCAGTATGTTTTCCCCTCTTGTGGGAGTGGTAACAAGTTGTTCCATAGCATTTGAGTTTATAAATTCTAGGAACCTTTGGGCTAGGGTGTTGGAGCTAGAGTAATGCTCCCAGTCTATGTTTGGGTAGTTGAAGTCGCCCAATATAATGGTGTTTGGAGAGACCTTCATATTTTCCAGTATTCTCAGGAAGGCCAAGTGGGGTTCCTGTGTTTGGGAGGGTGGTCTGTAGCAGGCTATAAACTGGAAGGCAGTTTTACCCACAGTTAGTTGCACATGGATAGTCTCTGATGCTTCGTGCTGTGCCACCAACCTGGAGGTGTGGGTATCTTTGACGAATATTGATACTCCCCCCTCCTTTTGTGGTTCGGTCCAAGTTTTGGGGCCGCAAATCATGGTATGAGGTATAACCTGGTGGTGCTGGGGTCCTCTCGGGAGCTTTGAACCAGGTTTCTGTTACTGCACAGATATCGATGTTCTCCATGCTATTATCAGCATATTATTCTCCTGTGCCCAAATGGTCAATTTAGTCAAGTTAATTTGCAGACATGCCTTATCAGTAACACATGTAATCAGTTTACCCAATTTCACGTCATCTGCATATAGACTTTAGAACACCTCAGATGAAAAAGTCAGGTCTGAAAGATACAATCTAAACAAGTAAAGGCCTAGGACAGAGCCCTGTGGGACACCCTGACTGTAACCAAGGACTTCATCTGTTCAGTTGCTTTATGATACTTGCCATATCCTATTTGTAAGCCACGCAGCTATCCATTTTATCAAGAGTACATCAATACCTAGTTGCACTAATTTATTGAGCAGTGTTATGTGTATAACCCTGTCAAATGCTGAAGTTATATCTATATAAATTACATCACAGCACAATTTTTCATTCATAGATGTTATTATATTGTTATAGAACATCACGTTACAGGTGGTAATAGATCTGTTTTCAACATATGCATGTTAATATGTGGTTTCAAGTTCCAACATATCCAGTTCTGACAATAACTTATCCAATATTATTTTCTCCATTATTTTTCCACAAAATGAAAATCTACTTAAAGGTCTATATGTCTCTGGGTTTGTGCTACTCCCCAGGTTTAATAAGCACATGTCTCCAGTCTTGAGGAATCTCCCCATATTTATATGACCTAGTGAATAATAGATATAATGGTACTGTAAGTTCTTGCTGAAGTATTCTCAGGTCATTGTTACTAATTCCGTTTCATCCCTGTGCTTTGTTTGGATTCAGTTTGCACAACTGTTTTTCAATATAATGTAATTTGATTCCAGTATTTGGGGTAACCTGGATGTCACTAGGACAACTTGCCACCCCTTTTGTGGAGTCAAACTGTTTCGCATAAGATTTTGTAAATATATCTATAATCTGTTGTGTTTGAGAATAAATTTATAATCTGCACACAGTTTATCGATTTGTGTGTATTTACTCCTTCCACATCTTATGCATCTATAAAAAGGTTTCCTATTATGCTCAATATCTTCATATACATTTTCTTCAAATTTTTCTTGATCTTGTCTCACACTGTGCTTAATCTATTTGTCCAGCTTGTTTATTTCAGTTTTCAAAATTGTAGTTCGACCTTTCTTCCATTTCTTATATTTTTTGTCTCTCACCTTAATCAGATATCTTGTTCTTATGGAGATATAGCCACCTGATGTTGTATGCCTAGATCCTGATGTTAAACATTTTTTTGATTTTTTTGCACTCAAACAATTTTTCTTTCAAAACTTTCCACATTCCATCTGCAGTTTTACCACTGAACACCTCATTCCAGTTAGTTTTACATAGAGACTATTTTGCTTCCATATAATCTGCAATTAAACTTCTGTGCATTGTCCTGGCCCAGTAGCTATTCAGCTCTTATATTTTGGAGCAGTCACTAACTACCAGTGCTTTCAAATGGCAAGAGTCATCTCTTTGATGTATACTAAGTTTTCCCTTTTAGTGCCTCCAAAAATAGAAGCCTGGACTTCATATATTATCTCAGAAAGTCTGTTTAAGTGAAGACTCTGCTACTTACCTTCTCCACTATTTTATTTAAAACTCAGTTTAGATACCAGAACATGAATTTCAGCCATGAGGTATGTGTAGCAGTATGTTTATTATAGTACTTAAACAAGAACTGTCAAAATATTTAAAAAACAGACTAATAGCATTCTTCTTGAGTTGACTCTTTATTAGCTCTTCATACATTCCGATATTTAACAGTGGTTGCTAGTTTCATCTGGCATCACTTTGTCATCCTTTCGGCAAATATGGGTTTTGTAGGAGGAATTCCATTAGCCAGCCATGGGGCATTTAGAGCTTATATGGCAACATCAGTCAGAGTTGTTTACCAGGTGCTTCATTAAATACTGAGGACCAAGGGAAGTCACTCAGTCTGCTGGTTTTGAATTCAATGGCAGCTTGCATTCTGGAAATAATGAACTAATCTGCATTGCAGCTACATGATGCCAGTGATAAAGAGAGATTATTTGAGCCTCTATGAACTTCTGTGACTTCTATGTAGACTGTACCCCAGAGGGCAGGGACAGGAACATGAAGGGTGGGCACAGGAAACATTTGTTGGGGCATTGTAGAAGCATTGACAAAACAGTACTCCTGTCACAGTTAAACAGCTGGGCAATGAGGCCAAATGTCTGAAGAGTTATGTTTATTTCACTCACCTTGTTGGATTTTTGAACATTCTTATGCAAAAAATCAAATATTTTAAAAGACTTCCTAGAGAAAACTTGGTTGCATTTTGATTACTTTCCCCTGGAGTAACTTGTTTCATTTTCCATGCTTTACATCTGTAGCCTGTGACCCAGAGAAAATGTCCACGTTAGTAATATGAGCATGAGAAACATGATGAAAATACATAATTATCTCTCCTGAAAATAAAGCCATCTACTTTGAATGTGACCTGTCCTGCCAATATATTTCTTATAACTCATTGATATTGATATTGCAAAAAAAAAGTCATAAACAGTAGCAGACTAAACATTTCTCAGTTTAGTCATCATGTCTCATAGGCACCAGAATAACATATTTATAAACATCTAGTCTATTAGTTACTTAATCAAGCAATAAATCGATGACGTGGTGTGATATATTGAAGGTTAATGTAAATCCAGCATTATCCACACCCAGCTGTGGGTTATTGCTATTATACAATAACATTATTTAAGAAAAAAGCTTAGTTTTCTTAAATGATGTCCTTGTATAATGGCACTGCGGTGTTCTTCCTAATTTTATGTTTTGGAGTTGCTTGATGTACAGCGCATGTGTATGGGGCTTACATTACCATGCTTACATACTACACCGGTGGTTTGCAAAGAAATTTCTCTTTGTTTTTCCATCTGTGTTGCCTTGTTTTCCCTGTACACAGCTAGGGAGTAAGAAAAGTGTCACCCTATAACCTGGGAAAGGATGGGCTGAGTGATTGCGAGGGGTATCATGATTGGCAGGTACCAGGGAAGTAAAGTTTTGTTTTATTTTTGTATGTGGAAGGTATTTGTAAGTTCATGTGTCAGCTGCAATGTTCTATCTACAAGAAGAGTCAGGTAAATTTCTGATTTATTTTTGTTGTTTCTTTGGCTTTTCTTGTAGAAAAACATTGTGGGTGATTTACAGGTGTATCAGGAAATAGGTAAACAAAATTCAGGAAAGCCAAGCTCCAGCAGCTTCAGCAAACTCTAGCGAGCTAAGTAAACATGAAATACATTAGTCAATCCAACAAATGTGATGGAAGATGAACCATGGTCACCAACTGTATTAAAAATCTATTTATTGTGTGAAAAATAAAAAAAACTGAGCATGCTCGTCCTGGTAGTATGGAACTTCATTACAGTCTGACTCTGATGAAGTTCCATACTACCTGGATGAAAGTGCTCATTTTTTTAAATTTTTTCCACAATAAACAGTGTTTTTAATACCAGTGGTGACTGTGGTTTGGCTTGTTTAATTTACCATCACATTAGCTGGATTTACAAATGTATTTCACATTTACTTAGCTTGTTGCTGGTGGCTGAAGCTGCTGGTGCTTGGCTTTTCTGATTTAGTGGTTTAGCAAGTTCATGGAAAGTTTGGCCATTCAATGATACCATAGTGGCTGGACTTTTCTATTGGTATATTCTTGATTTACACCAGGCATGCTGGTTCTGCTGACCAATCAGCTTGCTTGTTTTTGAATGTTAATAGACAGTAATTTTACAATGTGTATTTTAATTAACTATTTATTTGATAACTGGATAAGTAATTAGCCTGATGATCCTTTTCAGCCAAGAAATAGGCTTTGAAAGTAAACTATATAGGTTCATAGGTTCATAGGTTCATAGGTTCATAGGTTCATAGGTTCATAGGTCTATACTAGGCTATCTGCCCTAAGGCATTTATAAGCCTAGCCCAAATTATTGTGGCTTACGCCACCCCTTATATGAAAAAATACTGTGCCCATTAGTTTGTTGTGCCTCTGTCCAGCAGTGACCCAGAGATGATTCCCGGGGTAAACCTACGATCTCCCATCCACAGGTCTAGATTTCTCTTGAACAGAGTCAGCGAGGTGCTCTGCCTCACATGGACCGGGATTTTATTCCACAGCATAGGGAGTCTCTGAGTGATAAATCTATCCCTCCAGCACGTCCTATTTATATCCGTGCTAAGGTTTAAGTTGCTTGCTCTAGTGGTTTGGTGGATTAGGATTTTTTGAGGTGGAACATGTCCATTAATTCCGGGTTGGACATGGCCTTGTATGTCAGGCACATGTCACCTCTGAGCAGACGGTATGCGACTGAATAGAGCTGGAGTTTCTTCAATCTGGCAGCATATGACAGATTTTGGAGTCCCTTTATCCTTTTGGTGAGGAACTTTTGGGGTCTCTCCAATTGCCGCAGATGTCGGGTGAGATACATCCCGAATGGGGCATTGTACTCGATCATTGGTCTGATAAGTGAAGAGTACAGGGGAACAATGACCTCACTAGATCTGGATGTGAATCCCTTCATGATCAGGTGGGCAATGTAGAAGGTCTTTCTAACCACTTTAGCAATGTGAGTGTCAAAAGAAAGGCCACTGTCAACCTGGGTCCCCAGGTCCCTGATAACCTCTTCTGTGCTTAGTGGATTGCCACCTATATGGTAGCTTGGGGTTACCTTGTTTTTCCCGAAGGGTATGACTATACATTTTTGGCGTTTAACTTCAGGCCATGGCTCTGGCACCAGCTATCTGTTTCCGTGAGTCCCTTCTGAAGGATATCAGTGTCCGATGCACTTTCCACTATGGCCCAGTTTGCAGTCATCTGCAAACTTTGTCAGCCAAAGTCCTCCCATGTTGGCCTGTACTTCTGAGAAGTAGATGCCAAACAATAGGGGCCAAGGACTGAGCCCTGTGGGACACCACTTGTGACCGGCTTGGAGTCTGACACAGCGCCAGCAACTCTAACCCTGTGGGTTCTGTCCTTAAGCCAGTTTGCAACCCATCTTGTGACATATGGGTTTACATTTAAGCTGGTAAGTTTTTCTACAATACCCGAGTGGGGTATTGTGTCGAAAGCCTTTGCAAGGTCAAGGTAGGCTGTATGGACTGCCTTTCCCTCATCAATGGCCTTGGTGACTATTTCGAAGAAGTCGACCAAGTTCAAAAGGCATGATCTTCCCTTGACAAAGCCAAACTGGGTCGGGTCCAATGTCTGCAAGTCCCCTATATCTTTGTTTATGAGCTCCATTATGATCCTCTCCATAGCTTTGCAGACTAGACTTGTTAAGCTTATGGGGCGGTAATTTCCAGGGTCCGTAGAGGCGCCACCTTTGTGGAGTGGGACCACAGTTGCCGTACGCCACTCCTTGGGCACGTATCCTGTGGTAAGGCTGAGATTAAACAGCTGCCTTATGTGCGGGTTTAATTCCTCATTTAGCTCGTGTAGCACACAGCCGGGGACACCATCCGGTCCCATTGATGCTGTGTTTTTAGCTTTAGAGAGAGCAGCTTTCACCTGCGCATTTGAGATACTAGAAACAAGGTAACCTTGATTTACAACAAATTTTCTGACATTCACCCATACATATTAAAAATAATCATGCATAGCACATACACACAACTGAAGAAACAGATTTGTAGAGGAGTATTATTATTGTGTTATTATAACGATTAGTTAAAATCAATACTGTCTGTCGTACAGTGAGAAGCAGATGCAAAGAATTCTCTTTTAGATTTACAGATGCGTGCGTTGTTTGTATTTATAACATGGGAAGAAGTGCATTTGTAAGTCAATTTTCATTTATTTGTGCAATATATACTTACATATATAAGTGCAATATTTATTTATTATATCTATAATCAGTATTATTTAACCCAGCTAAGTGCAATACTAGACAAATGACTTAGGCATTGTTCAATCTGTGGTGTGTTTTGTATTACTTTAAATAGGGCAGTTAATTTAACACAGGGGAGGGTAGTCTTCTCATATATGAATGTTGGTAAATGCCTGCTCTTTCTTGCATATATTGGGAGTAGTACTGTATTTTTTTGTTTGTACTTGTATGTGTTGTTTCACTTCCCTTTGTACTCTCATGAATTGAGCTGATGCATGCAATTTCATTTAGGCTACACGTGTGTAATTCTAAATGAGAATAAAGTTTACTTTGATTTTGACTTTGACTGTGACTCTACTTTTTATATACTGAATAGTGTTTGTATTCAAAGTTGTAACATTCTTTTTTTTTCACTTGCCTAATGCAGATTTCAGTGTTGGGGACCTGATGTCTGAATGTATCAAAGCTGCTGTAGTTAACTACCCTGTTTCCTTGCTTGCCAAATAATTAATTGTCAGAATTTTGCTTTACAGCTAAGTGACTGTCTCTTCTGTTTCCTTTTTTTTAAATGTGTTTGACTGACAGTCTTTTTATGAGAATAAATTAATTTTTAACATTTATATGAGGATGGTAACCTTTAAAATAACAGCCCACTGACTGTTGTCTCTATTGTATGAATGATATTCATCCATGTTTTGAAAATGGATAGTACCCTCTTATGTTCTGCAGCATCTTTTTTGATAATTACTCTGGAATTATAGGGTTAAATAATACCTGCTTACTAGGACCATGGATCTGATGCAGATCAAATATTAAGAGTGCATTGATAATAAAATGTAATTAAAGAGGATCCATGCTTGTTTCATCTGTCTTTCAATTCTGTGAGCACAATGTCAACCTCTTAGTGCATAGGTAGCTGCTGGGGATGCAATCCAGCCTAGCCCACATCCCCAAATGTCACAAAGCACTTTCTGCTTAAATTAAGGGATCAAGGTCAGAGAAGGTAGGACATTTCAAACCTTGCACCCTTGACACTAAAAGCAGCTCATTAACAGGTCAGAACTTTAATCCTCTGCAGTAACTGTAACTATGCGAAGTTAACTTTTTTGTTGCTTTTGAAACATTTTGTCCAATGTCTGCTTTGATTTTTCTGCCCATCCATCATTTCATGTACTGTATGCATAAATAAAGTACATTTAGAAGTATGAATTACAGCTACATAACGTCTGAGCAGTAATATGAAGACTAATTATTCATTTATTTTAATGTTATTCTAAGCTCGTACAGCATGTAGAAGAACTTGTGTCAGTGCAGGTATTCATTTTTGCATTATAATGAACCACACAGAATGTCAATGGTGATGTGAGTTCTTTTTAATGAGAGCTCTCATTAGAAAGGCCAATTAACATTTTCAGGATAGTGCTAAAACAGAATAATACATGCTAATAAGAGACAGAGGTGAGATAATCTGATAACAAATACTAAATACATTTCTAGAAGCATGTCTACACAGGTAAATTACAGTTTTACTGATGTAGAATCCTGAAACTGAAAACCAAAGCTTGGAAACTAGAATATATTATAATATTTAGGGTCTATATCATGACATTGAAAAGGATGTTAATCGAATGGCTTAAAATCAAAAATGGCATGCATTGAAGTTGCTCTTGTGGGGGGCTCCACCCCCCACACCCACTGCTAATTATATATACCAATTCCAAGAGCGCACTACAGTGAGGAAAGGGCAAATTTTCTGATCTTCACTGTACTGTGATCTGACAAAATACACCTCGATGCATGGCATTTTTGATGTTAAAGCCATTCAATTAATATCCTTTCCGATGCTGTGATATAGAACCTAATATCTATAGATGCGCAGAAGAATATGTTCTGAGTCATAATCTCAGATTTTCACTGGTATTTATATCATTTTATCCAAAAATATGCTCTGCTGAGAATGAATAACATTTTTGAGATGATAGTGATGACAATAAAATGTATTAGTGCTTAAAATATTTAGGTAAAATGATGAAGACAATAATTACACTATAATAAATTTAAAAAGTCAACAGAAGATACCATATATAGAATCAGAATAAAGCCTCAATTATTTAAGTCACGGTAACCAATAGCTTAATACAGTTCAAAGATAATAAAGAAAAAGAAAAGACCAAGAACTTCTCAATTAAAAAAAAAAAAAAAGAATAAGATACAAGAAACAAACTTCAAAAGTATACGATCATCTCTTGTAGGTTCATAGGTAGGTACTAGGCTATCGTCCCGAGGGCTACGTAAGCCTATCCAACAAGGTTCCCTGGCTTATGCCACCCAAGAAAGTTATTTTCCTGTGCCACTGTCGAGCAAAGTCACAGAAGTGATCCCCAGGGTGTATTTCCTATTTCCCATCCACTCATCTTCTCACATTGTTAAGATCAGGGCATTAACAGCATACACGTAACAAGTTAGCAAGGACACAGAAAACAGAAAAAAAAAGTGTAAAACATGGACTGAAATGTCTCTCAGTTAATCAAATGATAATAATAGAGTATTAACTACTTAACAGTTCAGTTTAAGTTTATATTTTTTCCTTTCATTTCCAGAAACTAGACGTCATGATAGTGATAAGAACTGATCAAGGCACAATATTCATTGTCTGAATTTTAAAACTTTATATACATCCGTACTAAAAACATAAAAAAATACATTCAAAATGTCACTTAATAAACAGTCAAAATCGAATGCAGGATTAGTATTTTCCTTGATGACTATCTAAAGGCTTTTATAGTGAGATAATGTCATACGCTGAGCATTTAAGCATTTTATTAAGAAAATGTTACAGATATATTTTTGAGCATAGAGAACATATAAATAGGTAAATAGACAGATAGACAGACAGATAAATACATTTTATCAGTCTGAAAAAATGGAACCTTTGAGGCATTGTTAGACTTTTTTATGTTACATCCTGGGTCACAAAGTCATGAATAAATACAACTAACCAATCGGCCAGAATGTTTTAATCAGGGAACTGGAATGGTCAAAGAAATCCTGTGGAAGCATGAGGATAGCATACAAATTCTGCAAAAACAATTACAGGAAATCAAGAGTGAACCCTGGTCCTTAGAACTATGAAAGAAACCCTAGGATTCCCTCAGAGCCATGAATGTATTCTTGGTACTGTCTTTGGTATGTCACCAGGGACTACTGCAATTTAAAGAAATTAATCTTCATAGTTCTCAAAGATACACAGTCACTGCACCATTTTGAAAACAGTGTTTTTTTCACTGGAGCACTTGACCACATGGTATGTACTCCTGTGCTCCAGACTGGCAATTAGATCTGCAAAGCCTGAAAATACATAAAACACTACAGCGTTAGGCTGCTTACTACAGCACAGAATGCCTAAGCAAGAAGTTACAACAGTTACTTGGTAAAGAATGCTGTAAAATAGGAAGCTGCCTTCCTCTATAGTGTTGTGTGCCACTAACATGAATGACTATGAATATAAATTATTCTGTCTGCAGGCTGCATTGGGGTTATTAATATATTATGGAAATAAGTGAGTTAGCCGTTGTGCAAGCTCCTTTTTGGTGGGCACTCATCTGCAGTGGTGCCAGGACAAAGGAGTATGTGCGTGACAGCAGATTTGCCTCAACAATATGAAATTCTGCTGATAGGGGTTTATCTGCTGTGCAACAGATATATAGTGGAGGTACATTGTATCAGGGATTTAACTGCTGTACAACAAAGGTATACTGAGGGGTTTACATTGTGTCAGGGATTTACCTGCCTGGTAGCAGAGATACAGTGGGGAGGGGGGTTACATTGTGTCAGAGACTGACGTGCATTGCAACAGTCTTAAAGTGAGAGTTTTACATTGTGTCAGGGATTGACCTGCTGTGCAACAGTCATATAATAAGGGTTTTTCATTGTGTCAGGGATTGACCTGCATTGCAGCAGTCATATAGTGAGGGTTTTATGTTGTGTCAGGGATTGACCTGCTGTGCAACAGTCATATAGTGAGGGTTTTACATTGTGACAGGGATTAACCTGCTGTGCAACAGTCATATAGTAAGGGTTTTTTCATTGTGTCAGGGATTGACCTGCATTGCAGCAGTCATATAGTGAGGGTTTTATGTTGTGTCAGGGATTGGCCTGCTGTGCAACAGTTATATAGTGAGGGTTTTACATTGTGTCAGGGATTGACCTGCTGTGCAACCATCATATAGTGAGGGTTTTACATTGTGTCAGGGATTGACATGTTGAGCAACAGTCATACAGTAAAGGTTTTACATTCTGTCAGGGATTGACCTGCTGTGCAGCAGAGGTATAGCTGTGGGTTTACATTGTGTCATTAATTTAACTGCTGTGCAACAGAGTTATAGAAGACATTCATTCTGTCAGGGGCTGGCCTGCAGTACAGGAGTGATATAATGGGGGTGTTACATTGTGTCAGGGATTTTCCTGCTATGGAACAGAGATATAGTGACAGTTTTACATTGTGTCAGGGATTTTCCTGCTATGGAACAGAGATGTAGTGACAGTTTTACATTGTGTGAGGAATTAACCTGTTATGCAAGAGAGATATAGCGGAGCTTTTACATTGTATCATGGCTTTATCTGCTCTGCAACAGGCTCAGAGATATAGTGGGGGGTTTACTTTGTGTCAGAGATTTACCTACTGTGCAACATAGATATAGACAGGGATTTACATTTTGCCATGTATTTACCTGCTGTGCAATGGAGATATAGTGGTGGTTTTACACTGTGTCAGGGATTTATCTGCTGTGAATAGAGATATAGTGTGGGTTTTACATTGTGTTAGAGATTTACTAGCTTTGAAATAGGGAAATAGTGGTGAGTTTATATTGTGTCAGGGATTTACCTGCTGTACAGCAAATATATAGTGGGTTTTTACTTTATGTCATGAATTTACTTGCTGTGCAATAGACACAGTGGGGGGGGGGTACATTGTGTCTGGATCTATTTTATTTGGTCGATTTTTTAAAAATTCAGATGGTTGAGACCTTGAGATCAACAGTTTAAAAAATTGAATATCCAGCACAGAGCACAAACAAAGCTTTTACAGGAGAAGCAATCCCCCTGCAAACATCACCTCCAGATAATTATATATACCAACTCTGAGATAGTACTGCAGTGAGGAAAAGGAGGCATTCCCTAACCTCAACTGTACTATGATCATTACTATAAATTTCAGTACAATTAGTTTGACTTTTTAAATTGAGAATTATTTGTTGTCAACCATGTAGATCCCAGAGAATTACCTATTGTGTAACAAAGATATAGTCAGGGTTTTATATTATATCAGAGATGTATCTGTTGTTTAACAATGGTATAGTGGTGTTTTTTATAGGTTTTTAGGCAATTTGCTCCAGAGAGTCATTTTAAGCCAAACCAATTTTTTTCAAAAGTGAGAATCAAACTCTGTACCTTGTGTCTGTGAGGTAAACACCTTAACTGTTAGAATCACTTAATGACTATGCTGTTTTTAAGCTTAGCTATGTATTGCAAATGTATCTGAGGTGAGAATCAAACCCTGTACTTTGTATTTGATAAGTAAACACCTTAACCATTACACAACACCCCCTCAGTTTTTTTCTCATTCTCTCAGAGATTTACTTGCTGCACAACAGAGATATAGCATGGGTTTTATATTGCGTCGGGAATTTACCTGTTGTGCAACAGGGATATAATGGGGAATTTGCATTAGGTCATGTCAGGAATTTATGGTTTTTACACTGTTTCAGGGATTTACTTGCTGTGCAACAGATATCAAGTAGGGGTTTTATACTATTTCAGGGATTTGCTACTGTACAGCAGGGGTCTACTGGGGTTTTTACATTGTTTCAGGGATTTACCTTCTGTGCATAGTTTACTACTTCATTTACTTACTTAATGATTTCTTTACTTGCTTACTATTTGTTCACTGAGTAACTGAACTGGTCTATTGACCCTTTTCAGCCATGACAAGAACTCAGACAGTAGAAAAAGCTTCACTGTATTTCTAATAAAACTATATGCAGAATGAGTACGATTTAGAACATATTAATATGATTTAATGCAGCTAGGGTAAGATTATAAGATATAGTCAGAATGCATTGAGAGAGAAAAAATACACATGCACGCATGCACACACACACACACACACACACACACACACACACACACACACACACACACACACACACACACACACAATGGAAGCTAAGAATTGCATAAAATATGGTACAGTCATACATATAATACATAAACTCCTATATACATGTAAAAAAATACATATATACGACGTCACATTAGGAGGTTGAGAAAAACTTTTTCTATTATTCACAAAATGTAATAGTAAGTTACCTAACTGTTGTCAGGGAAGCAGCTGCAGGTAGATTCTGTAAAGAGATATTCTTTAAGTATGTTTACTTTTAATGGTTTCTAGATTGTTTGATGACAGTAGGCAGGTGATTCCAGGTAGCAGGGCCCCAGTCTACAGAAGGCTCTCTCACCTCAGCAGTTTTAAATACAGGGTGGATTAATAGAGAAATTGTTGTCCAGTGTAATTCTGAGTACATAAGTGCTGTCTTATAAATGTAGTTTCACTCTTAAAGGGGGGCAGTGACCATGTTTTAGCACCAAATTAGAATACTTAAAAGAAAAGTGACTGTATGAAGTACTGAAAGGCATTTGGAATTTTTTTGGCAAATTGCAATGGTATATCTGGAGTGGAGTCTGCTAACAGAATAAATCTACAGATTGTATTTGCAGCAGTCTATATCTTATGAGTATTGTGGGCTGAATGCATTGCAAGTAAAGGAAGGACATACTTCAGTTTAGGTTTTAAAATGTCTTTAGCAATGGCCCTGCAAGCAGTAGGTGAAAGGAGGTAAGCAATCTTATAACACAGCTATAATTGAGCAAGGACTTTATTACTTACAAAATTTGTATGTGTGGAAAAGGAAATAGTAGGGTCAAGAAAGTGACCTGTGCTCAATGACATTAGGTATTATATTCCCATTAAGATCTGTTAAGAGAATAGGGGGAGCAGTGGGTAATTTCTTGGCTGAGGCAAAGACCTTTTCACTGATTTTCTTAGGGTTAATTAGTCAATTGTTAGAAGTGGACCAAGTGCAAAATCGAGTGAAATTATTCTGTAGCTTGATTCTCAAATCAGAGTGACTAGTACTGGATTGCAGGAGTAGCATATCATCTGCATTAATTATTAATTTAAGATTTGTTAATTCTAATGGGTGATCATTAACAAAGAAAGAGAACAGAAGAGGACCTAACACAGACCATTGTGGTACACCAGTATTAAGCTTACCAGCAGTAAAGGATTAGACATTGCTATGGACTTGGAAGGTTCTGTATGTTAGATAGCTACAAAACCAGCAAATGGTTTATCTGGGCTCTGGCATGTAGATCGCGAGACAATTGCCCGTGAGCTACAACACCAAAAGCAGAAGGCCACAGCACCACTAGACTGTAGAGTGGTGTGGCTGAAAGGGAGCTACGTGGTGGGATTGCACACAGATGGTAAACCCGCCAAATAGAGATGATCCCTAATGCAACTAAGTGAGCTGCTTCCTGACAGTGGAAACAGCCTCGCTAGATATGCGATCAGCATTACAATAGAAACAGGTGCAAATAAGCAAAAAAAAACAAAAACAGCATACCTGCTCTATGCGATCGGCAGCACAAGTAAGTTAAACAATTGCAAGTAAACAAAAAAAAAATGCCAGCATACCTGCATTATGTGATTGGCAAGCAAGCCAAACAGGAGCAAATAAACAGAATAAAATGCAACAGCATACCTGATAAGCACACGCACAGAAATCCCCACACATAGCCCTTCTAGGAAAAGCATAGAGTGGGAAGTTGCAAGCTGGGAACGGCCAAAGAAGCTGCATCTGCAGCTGCTAGATACACCAATACATGTGCACTGTTAGTGGCACAAGCGGAGTCACAACAGAACGGAAATAACGTGCCTTGTTGGAGCCTTCCTAGTGCATGCTTCTCCACTTCATACAACAAGACATCTGGAAAAAGCCATAATTAAAATGGTCGTAAGGCTCAAAAAGAGGGACAAAGTGCAAAATCTGCTGTTACAAACCTAAAAAGTAGATAGAATAACAGGTTCCACATTAGCATGACTGTTTTGAAGTGTATGAAGTCTGAAACTCAGTTGTCTACCATTATGTCTAACCTGAGTATTACCTATCCATCTATGTCTCCATCTATTGCAGTCGTTATTGATGTATGGTATGTACACTACTTACGTATATACCTATAACAATCATCCACAAGTAATCCACAGGTAAAGGAAAGCCAGAAGCACAACACAGACCTACATACTTACAGACAACAACAGGCAGTCCTGAGTAAAACATATTCCCGTAATACCAAGTGCATGATGAAAATAGTGTCATCACTGCTACACTAACCCATATACACAACATGCCCATACACCTGTTGCAGGTGTGAACAGGACAACCCTGGCAATTAATGATTACCTAACTATCATTACAGAAGCAACCACTGTAGAAGGGAACACTGATACGTAGGGGAGGGAAAGCACATATCAGGCACATAGGAATATAACCCCACCTCACTGTAATCAACTGATCATATACTTCTGAAGCAACATGTGTGTTACATGGGGGTAGCCTAATCAAGCCTATGGTTGTTGCAGATGGGGTACACACATATGCAGAGGTATGTAGGCAGAAAATGGTGCTACACAGGGGAACATCCATAAGTAATGTCTGTCTCTGAAACTGAGGCTGTGCACCACATCCTGGTTGGTCAGCTTCAATAGCTGAGAGGTAAAGGGGACCTGTGCATTACAAGTAGATCCAGTGGTGTAAAAAGTGAGCTGGATAGACACCTACAGGACTACAGTCAGCTGTCAATTCCATGGCTGAGTGAAATGAACATAGAGAATCCCTAGAAGGAAAGGTAGTAAGAGCAGAGTGTTGTGTATACTACTACAAAGGACCATTGTGGCAGACAGCTCCTATTCAGAAGGGTACAACAAACAAGACAGTGTACTGCAGCATAACCATAGTCTGATAGTGGCCTATACCTAAGTAGTGTTAATGTACTCTGCCCTGCTACACTGGATGTGATGGATGCTGAGAGGCCAAACATTAAGTAGTATTGCCATGATGGAGTCCGTATATGAGTATAGCCTAGGTCAGCTTGGCAACAGATATTGGACAGTGCCCAGACAGCAAGGCAAACCAGTGCTGGTAGTGGAGGGATACCTGTACCACTTAGAGCGGGAAGTCCTCCCTAAATGGTACTGGGCATGTGTGGAGTGGAGAATAAAGACCTGCAAAGGCAGTGCTATCACTGTCCACCAGGATAAGGGGGAAGTACTGCATAAATCACTGCCACACCAGCATGAACCAGATGCAACCACTGCCCAGGTGGCTGTGCTCTGAGCAGAACTATGACAGAGGGCAGTAAACAACAATGACATGCCTAGTCTGGTAAAGCAGAGTGTTCTTGGCACAGTGGATGACAATGTACTACAAGAGATACCTTGCCATGCCACCCTTCATCATAGTATCACCAGGGTATGGCAGAGGGCATGGGCATCTATGTATAGAACTCTGGCAATACTTGCAGATATTGATGTCAGCCAGTAACCACTCTGTAGTGGCAGCTTTATCTTACGCAGACAGTCAGATATGGATGGGAAAGTTTCATTGGTTCTGCTAACTACAGCATAAAATCTGGCAGATTGTGCAGGTCAGACATCATACTCGGGGATGGCACTTTCCCAACACGTGCTGATATTTTCCATCAGCTGCATACTTTACATGGATCTATTCGCACCCCCACCTCAGCAAGAATTGTTTCCCTGGTGTACTGTCTAAGGATATGGAAATCACAGTCTGCATACAACAATATGTGGGACATACTTAAGGTTATGGCTGCAGATCAGGGATGCAGCATAACACCGTGGTACATTATGACAGATTTTGAGAAGGCAGCAATCCATGCCAGCCAAAAGGCATTCCCTAAGAGTATTCACCACCTTGTGGCCTTGCATGGTATGGACACCACGTTCTCACCAGCCATCTGCAAGCTGATTGCACTGGCATTCCTTCCAGTGGATGAAGTTGTCCCTGCATTTCTGGGGGTTGTGGCTACCTTACCTGACTGTGCCAAGCCTGTAGGTATTTTTCTGGACCATCATTATGTGTGTGTCTGACCAAGGAAATATGCATTCCACTGTTCAGCACAACAATGTCTGCCATCTTCCTATCCTCTGATGTTCTGGAATGTGTGTGATGTGTCTGACATGGACTTCCCACGGGCCAATAACCAGGTGGAGGCATGGCATCATCGACTAAAAATATTACTTGGATGCCCTACAGTAAAGCTTTCCGATCTTCTGTCTGTTCTACAACAGGAACAGAACCTGATGGACAACCGAAGGGAGTCACTTTTGAGGGGATGGCTTTGACACCATGTAGGAAGGCTATTGTTGTAAGGGAGTGTCGCCTAAAACACATCTTGCAACATAAGTGTACCTACAGTGATGTGCAGGATTTCCTATGCGCTGTAGCACGTCTACAAGTTGTGAATATATTTGGTTCTAGTACGCATCAAGCACTACACACATCACTTTATCTGTTGTTTAAATAAAGGCTCTGCCCACAGTAACCTGATTTCACAGTACCACTTTCATGCCCCCTTGACATCAAGTGCCAACCACTTGTACTACTGACAATGGCACATGTTGGCTTCTGGAAGGGTGCAGGGTGTAACACTATGGGGGTTTGTGTCTGCCACATACGGTTAGGGTGCAGGGGATGTTCTATTCCCACAGGGAATAGTCCACAGGCATTTGTCAATGTAACCATAATGCCAAACTGCCATGTGTCCACATCCAGCTGTCTCACAGGGGGGTATCACACTGCCTAGGCACCTGAATCCGTGTTATCTCCAATGTTGAGTGTTTTGAGTTTGTTGAGGAAAATTGTATGGTGTACTGTTTCAAAAGCCCTTGTCATAGCAGCAGAAAGATCTGCAGTAATAAGTCCTTCACTCAGGCTGCAATAAATTGTATCAGAGGACATTACCAAGGCAGTAATAGCACTGAAGGAATTGTGAAAGCCATTCTATTCATCACATAACAGGCCGTGGCTATTAATATCCTAAGTAGTTTGCATAGAGGCTTTTTACATATATTGGTAATAAGGCACAGGGTAGAAACAGGTCTAGAATCCTTCAACCCATATGAAGAAGTGACTTTAGGTAGAGAGATTATAATTGTGTGCTTGGATGTTGGTGTGGCAGTGCTAGAGGTGAGAGAGAGCGAGAGAGAAGTTAAAGAGATGAGTAAGAGGGTTATAATTTTTTTCAGGCATAAGCCTTAGGATAATATGATTACATTTGCTGGAATTAGATCCTGAATTGTTGAGTTTGAGAAGTAGGATCTTGGTCTGTTTTACTGAAATTTTAGAGAAGTGAAACATTGCCACATAAGAGACTAGATAATATAGATCAGGAGATGAAGGTACTTGTTCTTCAGTGGTGGGGAGTAAATTGTTGGAAACATTTTAGTTATGTCACTTACAGTGGATTGCAAAAAAAGTGAGCATAATGATTAGCAAAGATGGTGTGATTCAATGTTATTGGTTTGTTGTTGGTAGCTGAAGAGCTTTTTAATGCCCCTGTTAAGGGTTTTCAAAACAGACTGGTTCTAGACTAATTTGCTTCCTGCTTCTGTCTAATGTACAGGTCTTTTGCAATATGTGTTGCAATTCTTATTTCTTTTCTTAGACTTAGAATACGATGATGTAGATTTGTATTGTCATGGTTCTTTTATCAGTTCTTTCGGCCTGAATCTCAGGCTTTAGTTTTGTTTCCAATATGCACCGAAAGCCATTGGCAACTCTGTGATCTAAGCCTTCATTTTGTAAGGGGTTACAGTGTATGCTGAATTGTGGTCAGTTTTGATGTGAATACAGAGGAGTCCAGTCTTTAGTACTGAGTAGGGGTTTGAGATGTGGTAGCTTATCACTGGAGAAGGATCTTCCTTTAATTATTTCAAGAGTTTCTTTAAATGTTCTAAATAACCAAACGGATTTAACTGGTGAGTGTTCACTTACAGCATTGAAGAATATTTCAGTGTGAAGGCACCTATTTTGTATATCACTTATTTACTAGTTTCAGCATGGAACTAAAGCTATGAGCACATTGGTTTAAGTAGAATCCTGTATTATTTAGGTCAGGCAAAATTGTTCCAACATTGTGTTCAGATGCAGAGTCTTCAAATAGCACTGATATTGAAATTACCAGGAATAACTGTATTATTATGTATGCCTTTAAGGAACATATGTTGTGACAGAGTGGGTGGGAATGTAAACAGTGGTAATCCACATGTGAGTATGCCCACCTAATGCGATGTGAGAGAGTTCCCATTTGGTGCATGAAAATTAGTGCGATCCACAATGGCAATTATGGCATTCATTTTGATTAAAATTGAAACACTATCTGTTATCATTATATAACATGCCTTGTATAATAGTAGAAGGGTAGCAATCATACTTCAGCCAGGTTTTTTATATATCAAGAACATGGAGACTTTCTGTTAACAGCCATATTCAAAGCCTGGTCCCTTTATTATTAGGACTGCATGGATTAAGACAACCAATTTAAAGGTCTTTATTTCTAATATGATGGATGATTGAGTTTAATTGATGGCTGAGTTGAGGTGGCCCTGGTTTTGACTGAATATCTCCTGAATGAATAAGTTTAAATAGGACATAGTGGAATTTTTTTAGAAAATATCCTTAATTTTTAGGATGGGGATTGGTGACCTCTGGAGGAGTGTAGATTGCAAAATTGTTTCCTAGTAACATAAGTAAGTTTATTGTCGGTGTCAATCAGTAGAGTGATACTCTTTTCAGGCAGTAGTGGGCCTGAGTAGGGCAGGAAAATTCCTCACATAGATGTGAAAGAGTGAAAGTATCCCTAATAAAAAGACTGCAGATTAAAAGGACAGACAAAATAGTAAAAAACATGCTAATGAAAGTGTTGAGTGCTCAACAATTGGCATTATGAGTTCTTTTGATAGTTGGGGTTGCAATTATATAGAAAGTGATAGAGAGTGGATGGAGGAATATGCCAGAGGTATAGGAGGTAATATAGCAGGGTACCTGGAGGGAAATTGAGGTGGTAAAATGGAGAAAGAGCAAAGGCTGACAGGACTCTATCACAGTAAGTAGTGCAATGACGTATTTTCCATCATAGTAAAAGGAGCTGGAAGAATGGAATAAAAGAAACCCCCCAGCCTAAATGTTTCCAGTGCTGTAAATCCAATGCATTCCACTCAATTAAAAAGCAGAAGGTCCAGACAGAAGAACATAGTATACTTTATCAGCTACCAAGGCTATGCCAGAAAATGAATTGGAAGTACAGCCTACCTGCCACCTAGGCTATGAGTTAAAATGACCACATTAGAGAAGGACCACAGCCTGCCACCTAGGCTATGAGGTACAATAACCACATGAGAGAAGGACCACAGCCTGCCACCTAGGCTATGAGTTAAAATAACCACATGAGAGAAGGACCACAGCCTGCCACTTAGGCTATGAGTTAAAATAACCACATGAGAGAAGGACAACAGCCTGCCACTTAGGCTATGAGTTAAAATAACCACATTAGAGAAGGACCACAGCCTGCCACTTAGGCTATGATTTAAAATAACCACATGAGAGAAGGACCACAGCCTGCCACTTAGGCTATGAGTTAAAATAACCACATTAGAGAAGGATCACAGCCTGCCACCTAGACTATGAGTTAAAATAAACACCTGAGAGAAAGACCATAGCCTGCCACCCAAGCTATGAGTTAAAATGACAACATGAGAGGAAGACCACAGCCTACCACCTAGACTATGAGTTAAAATGACCATACAAGAAAAGGACCACACCCTGCCCCTTAAGCTATGAGTTAAAATAACTGCATGAGAGAAGGATCACAGCCTGCCAACTAGGCTATGAGTTAAAATAACCATGTGAGAGAAAGACCACAGCCTGCTACCTAGGCTATGAGTTAAAATGACCACATCAGAAAAGGACCACAGCCTGCCACCTAGGCTATAAGTTAAAACGGCCACATCAGAGAAGGACCACAGCCTGTCACCTAGGCTATGAGCCAAAGTTACCACATGAGAAAAGGACAACAGCTATCAGGCCTGTGTTTGGAAATAAACTGAAAGTACAGCCCATCTGCCATCTAGGCTATGAGTCAAAATAAAGTAAAAGTGCAGCCTGACACCTAGG
The DNA here is from genome assembly GCF_019279795.1 of Protopterus annectens. NCBI lineage: Eukaryota > Metazoa > Chordata > Ceratodontiformes > Protopteridae > Protopterus > Protopterus annectens. The sequence goes on from NC_056729.1 coordinate 867,611,639, forward strand.
AAATGATTTAAAATGAGAGATGAGTGAAACACCACAATCTAGCTGCCACCTATATTGTTGGAAAAGTAGGTATGTAGAGGTTGAAATAGCTGGGAATGAAAATATACTGCAGTCTATTTACACTTAGACAATAAAAGTAAATAGGTCTGATAACAGAAGAATAAAAGGATACCACCCTTTGGGTCTGATAAGTGATGATGAAGGATACTAGCCTACCTACCTCCTAAGCTATATGCATAAATAGGTCTGATAAGGGAAGATGGAGGATACTAGCCAACGTGCCACCTAAGCTGTGTGCAAAAATAGGTCTGATAAGGGAAGATGGAGGATACTAGCCAACGTGCCACCTAAGCTGTGTGCATAAATAGGTCAGATAAGTGATGGTGGAGGATACTAGCCTACCTGCCACCTAAGCTGTGTGCATAAATAGGTCTGATAAGTGATGATGGAGGATACTAGCTTACCTGCCACCTAAGCTGTGTGCAAAAGTAGGTCTGATAAGTGATGGTGGAGGATACTAGCCTACCTGACACCTAAGCTGTGTGCAAAAATAGGTCTGATAAGTGATGGTGGAGGATACCAGCCTACCTGACACCTAAGCTGTGTGCAAAGATAGGTATGATAAGGGACGATGGAGGATACTAGCCAACCTGCCACCTAAGCTGTGTGCATAAATGGATCTGATAAGTGATGGTGGAGGATACTAGCCTACCTGCTACCTAAGCTGGGTGCATAACTGGATCTTATAAGTGATGATGGAGAATACTAGCCTACCTGACACCTAAGCTGTGTGCAAAAATGGATCTGATAAGTGATGGCGGAGGATACTAGCCTACCTAGCACCTACGCTGTGTGCAAAAATGGATCTGATAAGTGATGGTGGAGGATACTAGCCTACCTGCCACCTAAGCTGGGTGCATAACTGGATCTTATAAATGATGATGGAGAATACTAGCCTACCTGACACCTAAGCTGTGTGCAAAAATGGATCTGATAAGTGATGGTGGAGGATACTAGCCTACCTGCCACCTAAGATGGGTGCATAAATGGATCTGATAAGTGATGGTGGAGGATACTAGCCTACCTGCCACCTAAGCTGGGTGCATAAATGGATCTGATAAGTCATGGTGGAGGATACCAGCCTACCTGCTACCTAAGCTGGGTGCATTAGTTAAACTGCAGAATCTAACTGCTGAATAGATTGCTGGAGTAGAAGTATAAGCAATAACATGCCGATAGCCTAGTACCAACCTATGAACTTATAAGAGAAGAAAGAGATCAGCCTGTTTGCCGCATACTGTAGGCTACATGCAAATATAAGTGCTACGGTCTATCTGTACCTAGACTGTTGCAGCAGAAGTGCATAAGGTCGATCTGTTAAGATTGGAAATTAAAGACTATGAGAAAAGAGGATCTGTCAAAAGCAGAAGATGTACAGCCTATATGCTACTTTGGCTCTGTGCAATGGTTAACCTGCACAACCTTTCTTCTGTTTAGACTGTTGTAATAATTATATAAAGGATGAAATAGTCTGGACATAAGCAGAACCCAAATGTGTAAAGAGTGGAGAGAAAGAGGGATGGATCTAATGAAGGAAGAAGTGGGAGAAAAAGGGGAACAAATGCTTTTTAAAGAAAATGACTAATATAGCAGTGTACACCTGCAAGCCAAAAATCTGCCAAAAGGAAGAGAATTATAGTTAGTGTGAGAAAAATATATAAATACATGAGGAAGCAAATATTTGCAGTACATCTGTAAAGAGAGTGAAGACAGAGATTGCTTTGAGAAGAAAAGGGTAGTGCTTAGGTAAAATGAGAGCTGTGATCCCACTAGCTTAATTAAAAGGAAGTAGTATTATTGATGGGTTGATGTCAGTTTATCAGAATGTTAGGTAAATTAAGGAGAGGTGTTCGTGGTGGTGAATCAGTAATGTAGTATAATACACTGTATCGATAAGAGATTCTAGAATATGATAATGTTAAATACTGTCTGGTTAGTAGGGTAAAGGAGTTATCAGAGTAACAGAGTTCAAGATCAGACAGAAAAGAGCATATGATTTCCTGTTTACCACATACAGCTGATTTCCATTTAACACAACCCTGGCCCTCCCACCACCACATTTGGTTACACATTTGCACAATAAAAAACCTGTAACAACTTGATATGTTTTAACAATCATGCCAAACAGCATGTTAAGCATTCTGGAATCACACAATTATATTTTGATTGACACTACAGCATATAACAGAAAAATATACGTAACCCATAGTTATCTGGCTTTGTACTTTTCCTTCAGATACTGCTCCTCCATATGTACATTTTCATTAAGTATCTCCCTCATGGGGTCGCTAGAAATCACTTCATTCTCCTCATCAGTTACATAAAAGCTGGATTATGAATAGTTTCAAGAATATAGACCATGATTTTAATCATTCTGTTTCATCAACTCTTGTCCGGATTGTATTAATGTTTTAAACTATAGCTTGAGTTAGTTGCAGTTCTGAAGGGTGTATTTTCCACACTTTAAACACATAGCTTATTAATGTTATTAAAACAATTCTAATCAACAGAAAACAATCACTGTCCAATGATTTCTCTAATGATGGCGTATGTGACAACCAGAAACCCATATTAATCTTATCTTGTAGGGGTACTCCTGTTGCCCACTGAACTGTATCAGTTATGATGTCTCACATTGCTCTTGTATTAGGACTATCCCACACCATTTACTTCTAGTCTTTGTCTACATGGCATCAACAGAATGTAGGAGGGTCAACCCGTTTCTGTCAAACATCCTTAAAACAGAGTGTTGCAATCTATGAATAATGATGACTTGAAGCATGGATGCTATGTTTTATGGTTATGGTATCCCACCAATTTGTCCCATCTGTTTTGTTCTACAGTATTGGCTAGCACTGTATTCCATTTCACATACACCATTGCCATACTACTTAATACACTAACTTGTTCTTGACAGAAGTGTTTATGTTTCAGTCCACCTTGATATCTACCATCAGTATAATCTTGACATTGAGATATTATCTTAACCCGTCATTTTCTTCCTTTTCTGATATTTTATTTAATTTTCAAGTATCCCTAAACTGCAGATATTGGCACAATCTAATTTCATAATGCATTATGTCATTTCCTTCCTTAGGCAATAAGTCTACAAAACCATTTCTAGTGACACTCCACAAATCTATCCAGAATCTCGTACCCTCCTCAGCCAAAGCACATAAAAAAATTGGATTTTGATCAGTTTTGATGTTCAAGTCTCCACATATCCTTTTCTAGAAATGCCTACCAGCTCTTTTCCTTTCCATTTTCATACCTTATCCACTAACCATCTTTCCGGATCACATATTTTTATGTTCTGTAACTTCATTTCTTACTTTTATTTCTCTTTAACTTTTAAGTTTTATTCAAACTAGTCTCCAGAACAGTTCTGCCTGAATATGCCGTTATTTAGCCACTGATCATGATGCAATTTAAAATCTGGCAGGCCTACTTTTCCATTTTTGAAATGGGAATGTTAATGTTTTCTTTTGTATTCCAGGATGTACATCATCCCAAATATAATCTAAGGCTAAATTTTGGAATGTGTTTAAATATGTAGATCTATGCAAACAGGGAAGAACTCAGGACAGGAATAAAATCTTGGGAAACATAAAACATTTTAATAATTTGGATTCTGTTGAGAAAAAGAAATGTATGCATTTCCATTCCTGAATCTTAGTTTTGTATCTGCACATAAAGAGGTTTTCCATTCTTATCCAGTATATTTCTGGGATTCTCTATCATTATAATTCCCAAATGCCTGCAATTGCTTACCATGTAATTTTATTCTACTCCCCAACACACACGCACACACACACACACACACACACACACACACACACACGCACGCACGCACACACACACACACACACACACACACACACACACACACACACACACACACACACACATCTTTTTCTTCAATATATTATTGGCCTGTTTTGACAGGAGACATTGTTGTGTTTTTTCCTTATTAACTGTTAAACCTGAGATCCCTTCCAGCTGTTTTAAAGCATTCTATTGACATATTCCACTCTTGGATAGCTATCCATAGTGCACAGTCTTCCAGAAACCATGTGGGTGTCAATGGATTAAAATTACTTCTTGGTATTCCTAAAGGCATCAGTCTCAGGTCTAGGTATTGTATATAGTACTCTGTGGTTAGTACAAACAGTAGTGGTGAAAGTGGACATCCCTGCCTCCTGCTCCCCATCAGATTAATAGCATCTGATAAATTTCCATTTGGACTATCCTTGCTTTTGGATTAGTGCATAATAACTGGCATTGTGTAACTGATTTCTGAGGAAATCGCATGGCTGTGAGCGCATTCCAAATGAAGGACCACTTTATGAGATCAAGGTCTTTCTTAGTTTATTGAAAGCACATACTTTTTCCATGGTCAACGAGATTTGCACTGGATCTGTTCTCCCATTTCTGTATTTAATGGAACCTTGTTGCTGTTGTGAAATCAGTTTCAGAAGCATATTAATAATTTTATTTGATAAGATCTTTGCATAAATTGTATGTCTAATTCTAGTAATGATATGGGCATATAATTACTTGGTATTCCTTTATCCTTAAGTAGTTTTGGAAACATAAGGACTTTAGCCTGTATCTTACATAAGCTTACCTTTATTTTCATTGTACATTAATGGATATATCTGCTAGATCATATTTAAATTGTTAATATAACTGAGCAGTTATCCCGTGCAGGCCCAGCACTTTATCAGAGGTTAGTGTCTGTATTGTTTTTATTATATTATCTCATGAAATGTCCTTGTTTAATTTTCCTATGTCCCTTTCCATCAATTGATAGTTTCTGCATGATGTTATTTTCTAAATAAGTCCTGAATGGTTCCTCACAACTTATATTCTGATGCCCGTACTCACCCACAAAAATTTTACTAACTCTACTTGTATCTATTTCTTTTTAACCTCCCTGTACTTTGCTGCCAAAATGGTCATTTCATTGACTCTTTCTCAAAGTTTATAAGCAACAAACATTTGAGATAGTATCCCTTTTGTTCATTATAAATGTCTACGCCTCTTCAATTTCTTGTCTATAATTTGATGATGTAAATTCCATAATAGTCTATTTTCCTCAACTATTGTCTTGACTTTTTTCCTTGCATTTTTTATTCTTAATACATATTTCTATTTGTAGCAGTGGTGCAGCAGTTAGTTTATCTCCCAGCAAAAGGTACACAGGTTCAATTCTTAGCTGGGGTGTGGAGTCTGGATGTTCTCCCTGCTTTTGCATGTGCACCCTCTGAGTGCTCCAGTTTCCTCCCACATACCAAAGACATGCATCTGGAACATTACTTCCTGGGTCTCTGTTGAAAATGGGCTCTGTCCCAATCACAATTTCCAGGTAAACAAATGTTAAATAAGTATTATACTGTCTTCTAATATTTTTTTTTTATTTTGTTCTGATTCTCTTCCTGTTTTTGTCTTATTAGATCCTGAACACATTTCCTGATATTTACCTTAAAAATATATCCAGTTTAAGTCACTTTGGTTTCACCCATAAAGTGAGGATTTCTAATATGCTTTTATCTTTTCATTTAACCTTCCAGAAGCCTGTGTTGAATTTACTAATATGGGATGCTATCTCCATGTGGTATATGGGACCATGCTAGCTGCTTCCACTAATGCAAAAGTCACAGCTGCATGGTCTGACCATATACTGGATATAATATCTATTTAACACACTCCCCAGAGCACCTCTGTTAATAATACATAACTGTCATTTCCTTTTTAATATGGCAAATTGCTTTTGTACTTTTGACTGCATTTTTTGGTTGACCTGAAAAAGAATAACATAACTCTTGCACCTGTTTGTACATTACAGACCAAAATCTGTTTATAACCACATAAGTATATGACGCTGAAGTAGATTTGACCTTTGCCACCTCAGTCTTGGATCTCATAAAGCCGGTCTCTTCAAGTTGGATCTGCTCATCTGAGCTAGGCAGATAGGTGAGGGACATAAAGCTGTTGTGGACTTCCACCCTGCACATCTGGGATTGTTTGTGTGTTCTGTATGGATCTGAAGTTTTATATTTCCTTTATGCATGACTTTATGAAATGTATCTTTCTTCTACCTTGGTTGGAGATGGAGTTATTGACCTTTAGTTTTCTTTGTAGTCAGCTCAGTTAACTTCATAGTAGGCCCAGTGTCCACCAGCAGTTGTGGCAAGAGTAGCCTTTCTTAAGCCTGGTTTAGTAGCTAGACAGTTTTTGACTTCTGCAGGAGTAGAGAAACAATTTATATGATGCCTATAAAGACAGGCTGGAAATCTTAGCTGGACTATACAGACTCTCTCCTTGAAAAAATGTATGTGCCAGTGTGACGCCCATGCCCTGGCTCATCAATCAAGGAGCCTCAATCCTCACCACTAACACTAGTGAGGGGTGTCTCATATAGGAGGAAAGGATAACAAATACACACAATAAAGTGCAATTTCCCTTAAGAGCACACAGATATCACAGTCAGTCTGGGGTGGTCGCAACCTTGCTCTCCAGATCCCCAATAAGACTCCCCACTGGCACAGCTATAGGATCCAGATCACAGCCTAGTGGACAAGCTAAAACCTCCAGCACCCTCTCTGTCCAACCAGTCCTTTGTGTCCCTGCCTAAGTAGCTCACGCACGCACACACACACACACACACACACACACACACACACACACACACACACACACACACACACACACACACACACACACACACACACACACACACACACACACACACACACACACACACACACACACACAGTTTGAGAAGAGTTTATACAACCACACAGACACTCCTGGGGAAGGCTGGCACAGGTTCTCCAGCTATGCCCCTTTTTCCCAGACTATACGGTACTACCAGCTGCCACCACCCACTAATATTTATCAGCTACTCAAAGGCCTTTAAAAAAGTGTCCAATTATTACTGTGCAATATTATTATCCAATTGGTAGTATAACCCAGGGCTAAAGCTATTGGAGTTGCTTTGTACAATTTTACCAAAGGCATGATAGTACTCTAAAGAGCTTAAATAATCTCTACAAAAACAGCCACAGTTGAAAGGGTTTAAAAATATTTAATAACAAATAGTCAAACCACAAGACAATACTTTTTACTACACAGTGCTAGTCAAGAGTTCAGAGATCATAGACAAATACTTAAAATAATTCTGTGGTACAGTTCTGACATCACAGAAAAACACTTAGTCTAATCTTTCTAGTTTCTAACTATTTCTAAGAGAAAACACAAGTCTAAGATAAACTTACATATACAGCAAGACAGTGCTGGTGGTTGGATGGTCAAGACAAAAATGCTTAATGCTCTCTGATTCTCTTTGTTTTTAAAATCACATTCCTGGTTCACATACATCATTCTTCACACTTTCCTGCGTTCCCAGGCTAACAGAAACTACATTTATATTCTTCACCTCTGGGCAGAAACCAGAGCAATTGAGGACATTTATGCATGCAAATTCTGGCCATTAACTCTGGCCTTAAAACAATACACAGGATGCCCCACTCTAGACTCACTGGCTCTGAGTCCTAACATCAAAGCATCACAACCTGCTTTACTTGGTCAGTAGAGTGCACTGTTGATGCATTTTCTTCCAGTTCCACATGTAACACTATTTTTACCATTTAAGACAAAAAGCCTGTGGTTTACATTAATATTTACAGATGCCATTATTATCTCCAAAATTCTATCTGGCTAGGCTGGCAGCCTTTATCTATCTTCACCCAATCTTCACATACCCCCCCCCCCAGAGAACTCAAGCTAGTTTTTTCAAGTGACTCTTGAGAAATGCTGCTTGAGGGAGTTGGGTCTATCTGAGTGTACCTTACCCCATTCCCTGTCTTGAGAGCCCATCTGCATTGGCATTGCTAATCCCACTGTGGTGCTGCATGGACATATCATATGCTTGCAATGCCAGCAACTTGGCATTTTGCTTGCTGGCTCTGCTTAACCATGTGACCTGTCATAACAGTGAATTTCCTTCCATACAGATAAGGCTGAAGTTTCTGCAGTGCCTACATAATGGCTAGACATTCCTTTTCTACAGCTGCTTAGCATTCCTCTCTGGGTTGGAGCCTATGACTGAGATAAACCACTGGGGTCTATTCCCCTTCTGAAGAACTCTGGCTAAGTACAGCCCCCACCCCATGGTTTGAAGCATCCACCTGCACAACAAATTCTTTGCTGTAATCTGGACTGGCTAACACAGGGGGTCCTCCCACAGCTTCTTTAAGCTTCTGGAATGCCTGCTCACATGCTGTGGTCCACACTACCTTATTTGGCCTGTTCTTCCTTGTCAGGTCTGTGAGTGGAGCAGCTATGGTACTATAACCTGGGACAAATTTCTGTAGTACCCTGCTGTCCCTAAAATGCCGTCACTTGCTTTTTAGTAATAGGTGCAGGCCATGCCTGAATGCCTTCCACTTTGGCAGGTTCTGGCCTTATCTTACCACTCCCCACTCTATGTCCTAGGTAGAAGACCTCTGCGATACCCACCTGACATTTGCTCAACTTAATGGTCAACCCTGCCCTCTGTAGTCTGCCCAGCACCTTCCTGACATGCTGAAGGTGCTCTGGCCAGAAATGGATGTAGATGGCAATATCATCTAGGTAAGCAAGGGCAAATCCTCCAGCTCCTGCTTGGCTATGAGCTACCAGCCTCTGGAAAGTTGTCTGGGCATTCCTCATCCCAAAGGGCATCATTGTGAACTCATACAAGCCAAAAGGAGTCACAAAAGCTGACTTCTCTCTAGCACTGGGGGTCAAGGGCACTTGCCAGTAATCCTTGGTAAGATCGATAGTTGTAAGATACTTAGCCCCATCCAGCTGCTCTAGGGCCTCATCTGTCCTAGGCATTGGGTAAGCATTTGACTCTGTGTGACTAATTTCCTGTAGTCCACAGAGAACCTGGTGCTGCCATCCTTCTTTAGCACCAGCACTACTGGGGAGGCCCAGGGACTGTTAGACTCTTGAATCACCCCTAGTTCCAACATATCCTGTACCTCCTCCCTCAGAGTCTGTTTGTCTCTCTCAGGCACTCTATAAGGGGCCTGTCTAATAGGCCCTTGGGGTCCTGTATCCACCTGGTGCTGCCTCAGGTGGGTGCACCCTGGTTTCCTAGTGAACTTGTCCCCAGATTCCTGCAACACTGCTCAGATATTTTGAACCTGGGTAGGAGATAGCTGCTGGGACATTGCTACCCCTTCCACTGAGGTGTCAACCTGAGCCTCACTGAGGAGATCAGTCACCAGATCTCCCTCAGACTCCTCCTGCAATCCACTGCAAATGCTCAGCACAAGGGCCTCCCTAGCATGGTAAGGTTTCATCATGTTAACATGGTACAATTTGTGCTCCTGCCTTCTGCCTAGCAGTTCCACCATGTAATTAACATCACTTACCTTTCTTACCACGTTGTAGGGTCCCTCCCCAGCTGCTTGCAGCTTGTTGTGTCTGACAGGAATGAGAACCATTACCTGCTCTCCCACAGCATATTCTCTAGCTCGAGCATTCCTGTACTACCACACCTTTTTCTGTTGCTGGGCTTCTGCCAGGTTCTCCTGGGCCAAGCCCATGAGTTCCCTCAGCCTTGTCCTGAGGTTTAGAACGTATACCACAACAGACTCCTTGTGAGACTCGCACTCATCTTCCCACTCATCTCGAATTAAAATTAGAGCTCCCCTCACCCTATGCCCATAAAGCAACTCAAAGGGTGAAAAACCTGTGGATTCCTAGGGAGCCTCTCTGTAAGAAAACAACAGATGGGGCAAATATTTGTCCCACTCCCTCTTAAACTGATCTGCAAATGCCCGTAGCATGGACTTGATTGTAGAGTTTAACCTCACAACAAGACCATTAGTCTGGGAATGGCTGGGAGTGGTCTTCATGTACTTCACCTCACAGGACTTCCACGGGCAAGTCAGCGGGTCTGACATGAAATTGCACCTCTGTCAGTCAGTACTTCTTTTGGGAAACCTACACTACTGAAAATCTCTAACTACACATTTGCCACCTCCTCTGCCTCAATGGAGGACAAAGCCACTGTCTCAGGGTATCATGTAGCATAATGCACTACCACTAGGATATACTTTTTCCCTGTGGAACTTGGGGTACTCAGAGGACCCACAATATCCATAGCTACCCTCTGAAATGGCTCCTCAATTACAGGCAAAGTCATGGAAGGAGCTCTCACCTTGTCTCCTGCCTTGCCTACCTTTTGGCACTGCTCACAGGTCCTGCAGTACCCTGTTGCATCTCTGGAAATTCCAGGCCAATAGAAGTTCTGCATAATATGCCTCTTTGTATGTTTTATGCCTATATGACCTGCAAAGGGAATATCATGGGCTATGGCTAGAAACACCAGATGGTAGGCTCTAGGCACTATCAACTACTGTACTCACTCACCTTCTAGCCCTCCATCAGGGGTCCACTCTGTATAGTAACTCTTTGTCTCAGTATACAGATTCCTACTTTCCTTGAGAATCAGGTGCCTCCCTAGCTACCTGCCTCAGGCCTTGCAATCTAGGGTCTGAGAGCTGATCCTTTTTCAACTCTCTCCTTGTAACCCTTCCCAGCTCCCCTTCCACAGGAAGTTTGGCATCCTCTGACAGTGCTGCCTCAGTGTCAGCCTGGGTACTACTACTCACTTCTACCTTTGCAGTCATTCTGTCCCAGGGAACATCATTACCCCCAAGCAGCTGTGGCTCACCTTCAGTCTCACTGCTACAGGGTAGCTCCCTCCCTGAAGTAACCACCTCACCAATCCTGTCTGCAAGTATGCAGTCTGTCCGGGTCTCCCCCAGGCTATCAGACTTACCTGCTTGTCTCCAAGCCTGACTGCATGTAACTGCACAAACACATGGTACTGCCTCATCCAAATCCTTCCTTATCAGGACATCTGCAGGCTGGTAGTTTGGTATCCTTGTTGTCTCAAGACAACCTACTATTGGCCTTTTGTCTTTCCCACTTACTGGCTCCCTCACCTTTTGTTCCCCACCTTGCCTCCGTGGACACCTGTCTGCCACATGGCCCCACTGGTTGCATTCAAAACATTTAACCCTAGCTCCTGGACATGTACCTGGACTAGTCGCTTCCCCTGCTACGGGCAGATTCTGTTGGGGCAATCTGTAGAGCCCACCATGGGTTACTTTAGACCCATGAGCAGTGCTGGGGGTCCCTTTCTTGTGCAGGGCTGCCTTGCTTGCCAGGTTTAGGTCTCCCTTCTTCTCCAACTAATCTGAAGTGGCACATTGTCTATCAGCTAACCAGATCCTCATGTCCTCAGGCAAAGTGCTAAGGGCTTGTTCCTTCACCAAAAGGTCTGCCAGCCCTTCAAAAGTGGTAACCTGATGTCCACTCACTTACCTATGGAAATAAGTGCTCAGTTCAGTTACATATTCACACACACTTTCATCTGCCTTGTGTCTATGCTCACAGAACTTTTTCCTATATGTTTCAAGTGTTAGCTTAAACAATTCTAACGAGTGATTTTTAACAGCAGTATAATCAAAACATGCAACATCAGACATTTTTGACTAAACAGTTACAGCTTTACCATGGAATAAGGGGGTCAGGAACCATACCCAGAACCTTTGGTCAACACAATACTGTTTGCATATCCTCTCAAACATATGAATAAAACTATCAAAATTATCCCCTTCTTTAAACTGCGGAAGAAATTTACTGACCTTTTGTGCTTCTGGGGTCCAGTTACTTCCTTCCCCATTACCTCCATGACTCTGGTGAAGAGTCAGCAGTTCCCTTTCAGGCTTCCTCTGCCGCTCCTTTTCCTCGGCTTCCAGACATAGTGGTTTCTCATTCTCCTCAGCCTGTAGACTCCTCAGTCTCTCAGCTGCTTCAATCTCCAAATGCCTGGCCTCCAACTCAAGTCTTTTTAGCTCCAGATGGATATTTAAGTCCTCTGTAGAAAGGTTGAGCTGTCCAATCTCTGAGGGTATTATATCACCACTGCCAGTCTGATTGTCCTCTTGGTTGCTGTTTTCTGATGCAGCTGCAACCAGGGCTGCAATCAGGTCTGCCTTAGTCAGGTTTCCATGCAACTGTCACCTAGCCTGGCACATCTCTCCCAGCTGGATCCTTGTCAGCTTTCCATACTCTTCTGCTGACATACCTGCTCACCCTAACTAACTAAACTAACAAATGAAATAAAACAATTGTGATCTGAACTCTGAGTGTTCACTGTGTGGCTGATTTAGAGTACAAAACACCTTCAGAGCTCACTGTACACAAGATACAGGAATTCACTATACCCACACCACTACAAGCCATTTAGTATTTGCCAACCAATTAATATTTGTTGTGGATATCCCACCACTGTCAAACAATTAATATGTGATGCCCGTGCCCTGGCTCAGCAATAAAAGAGCCTCAATCCTCACCACTAACACCAGTGAGGTGCATCTCATACAGGAGGAAACGATAATAAATACACACAGAAAAGTGCAATTTCCCTTGAGCACACAGAGATCACAGTCAGTCTGGGGCTGCTCGCTCCCTTGCTCTCCAGGTCCCCAATAATACTCCCCACTGGCACAACTATAGGGTCCAGATCTCAGCCTAGTGGGCAAGCTAAAACCTCCAGAACCCTCTCTGTCCAAGCAGTGCTTCATGTCCCTGCCCAAGTAGCTGACACACACACACACACACACACACACACACACACACACACACACACACACACACACACACACACACACACACACACACACACACACACACACACACACACACACACACACGTGGGCACACACGCACACACACACACACACACACACACACACACACACACACACACACATACAAACACACACAAACACTTTGAGAAGAGGTAACACAACCACACAGACACTCCTGGGGAAGGCTGGCACATGTTCTCCAATTGTGCCCCTTTTTTCACAGACTATACGGAAGTACCAGCTGCCACCACCCACTAATATTTATCAGCTACTCAAAGGCCCTTAAATGGGTGTCCAGTTATTACTGTGAAATATTATTATCCAATTGGTAGTATAGCCCAGGGCTAAAGCTATTGGAGTTGCTTTGTACAATTTTACCAAAGGCATGCAAGTACTCTAAAGAGCTTAAATTATCTCTACAAAAACAGCCACAGTTAAAAGGGTTTAAAAATATTTACTAACAAATGGCAAAAACACAAGACAATACTTTTTACTACACAGTGCTAGTCAAGAGTTCAGAGATCACAGAGAAATATTTAAAATAATTCAGTAGTACAGTTCTGACATCACAGAAAAACACTTAGTCTAATCTTTCTATTTTCTAGCTATTTCTAAGAGAAAACATAATTCTAAGATAAACTTACATACAGAACAAGACAGTGCTGGTGATTGCATGGCGAAGACAAAAATGCTTAATGCTCTCTGATTATCTCTGTTTTTAAAATCACATTCCTGGTTTACATTATATCATTCTTCACACTTCCCTGGGTTCCCAGGCTAACAGAAACTAAATTTACATTCTTCACCTCTGGGTAGAAACCAGAGCAATAAAGGACATTTATGCATGCAAATCCTGGCCATTAACTTTGGCCTTAAACAATAGGCAGGATGCCCCAGTCTAGACTCACTGGCTCCGAGTCCTAGCATCAAAGGGTCACAACCTGCTTTACTTGGTCAGTAGAGTGCACTGTTGATACATTTTTTTCTAGTTCCAAATGTAACACTATTGTTACCATTTAAGACAAAAGGCCTGTGGTTTAGATTAATATTTACAGATGACAGAATTATCTACAAAATTCTATCTGGCTAGGCTGGCAGCCTTCATCTATCTTCCCCCAATCTTCACTAAGAGAAAGAGCTTTTCTTTTCAGAAACAGTGCTATTCTATCATTTGGTGAAATTCTGATCATAACAGCTCCCAGTTTTAAATCACTGACCAGCAATTGGACTTTTAGCATTATATTTTCATTGTCCATATAATTTAGGCAATTCAGCATTAACTGCCTTGAGTATTTGTTATTAGGTACTCTGGGTATACTCCTGTGGGTGCTTTTGTTCACAGGAAGATTTGCTGGCCCATTATAGATTTTAACTCTGCTATATTATAGTCTATTAGGTTACTGCCACTTAATTGCTCAGGCAGCCATAATGTTAATACATTTTTAAATGTAGCCTTATTCTCTATGTCGTCCAGTTTAGAAACAAAGTCACTTACTGTGTGTTGCAGGTGTTGCTTGACTGTCTCACATTTTTCTCATATCTCACTTGTTCTCTACTATTTCATTATGCTATGAAGTATTAAGTACTGTAAATGACGCAATTGTACTTGATGGGAGTGTTTTTATGTGTGTTACATCCATAGCAGAGCTTTGAAAAAGTTCTGAGTAAGTTTCCAGTGTTTCTTTTATTTTTCTTTCTTTGCATTGTCATATGCTGCTGCCATCTCACTGGATGCTTTATAAAAGTGTACAGACACCTAGTAACTTCAGACTTATTATTTTTCACCTATTAAAACCATCTTAGTGTGCGTTGATGTCCTTCCAACTTTCATTTCCATTGTTTTTATCACATTTTACTACCATTCTTGCAAATGAATGCCTCATGCATGCATGCACAAGCAAGTTCTCCATTTGTTGCTTTATTATGCTGCTTTTTTAATTTCAGATATCCTGAAATGAGTACCCCAGCCTCCTTAATTACATTTCTTGCTGTTTCTGCTTGTCTTTCCACTGTGCACATCTTTTATAGGTTATGCCTTCTCAGAAGCACTACTTCCTGTGTCCTTTGATTAATAATACGCTACTGGATTTTATGCAAGTATTTCATTCATTGTAGGATACTTTTAAATCCTTTATATACTTTACGGGGGTTGACAGCTTTACAATTCTTTCTTGTTTTCAATAAAATGACATACATTACCATCTAGACATACCACAGTGTCATATATGGATCTATGTTACATT